>NW_015507157.1:78282-78660 GCF_001515645.1 Sinocyclocheilus grahami
TCAGGGCACTGAGCTAGCTGCTCTAGGCGCACCACAAGCCAGTCTCACGAGACTGGTTCCCTTAGGAGGTCACCTGGCGGTGTGGGAGCCCCTGCCAAGTGTGCTTCATTGGGTCCTGCCCTGAGCAGGCTGTGGTCTAGTCTTCCTAGCAGACGACGTGAGTCTGAGGGCTGTCGTT
The DNA here is from genome assembly GCF_001515645.1 of Sinocyclocheilus grahami. Taxonomy (NCBI): domain Eukaryota; kingdom Metazoa; phylum Chordata; class Actinopteri; order Cypriniformes; family Cyprinidae; genus Sinocyclocheilus; species Sinocyclocheilus grahami. The sequence continues at coordinate 78,461 of NW_015507157.1, forward strand.
TTCAATAGGAGACTTCAGCTATGAGAGTCCTGATGCTGTGGCTCAGGACCTCGGAGGGCAGGCCCCTCTGGGGAAGAGAGGTTCACACCGCATTACACGGTGCCCGTCTCTCTTCAGTGCCCTCAAGAGGTCGGTCTGCCAACCCTGCCGTGTTCCAGGGCGCAGCGGTCTCCGGCGAGCGCTTCTCTCAGTTACCGCCC
>NW_015507157.1:78872-80972 GCF_001515645.1 Sinocyclocheilus grahami
GTGCCTTAGACATGTGGAGGAAACCTTGGTTCTTGTCTCAGGGCCCAGTGCTGGGAGCTCCTTGTTGCCGCGTATGCTAGCGACGGATGCATCCCTCACCGGTTGGGGTGCTGTCATGAGTGGCCACCCTGCCCGCGGTCTGTGGAGTGGTCGCCATCTGATGTGGCATTCAATTGTCTGGAGATGCTGGCCATCTTTTGAGTTCTGAAACACTCTCTCCCAGACCTAAGAGGTCACCATGTGTTGGTGCGCACCGACAACACAGTGGTGGTCTCTTACATCAATCACCAGGGAGTTCGCGCCCCTTGTACAAGCTGGCGCACCAGATACTTGTGTGGTCCCAGGGCAAACTCCTCTCGCTGAGAGCAGTTCACATTCTCAGTTCACATCTCAATATGGGAACAGACATCGTGTCGAGGCAGGGGCTGAGGCCCGGGGAATGGATGCTTCACCCCGAGGTGGTGAAGCAGATATGGAGAGTGTTTGGCCAGGCTCAGGTGGACCTGTTGCGACTCATATGATATCACACTGTCCCCTCTGGTTCTCTCTGACTCATCCAGCTCCACTGGGGCTGGATGCCATGGTACAGACGTGGCCGAGGCTTCGTCTGTATGCCTTTCCTCCGATTTTTCTGCTCCCGGGAGTTCTGGAGAGAGTGCTCCGGGACGGGGCCCGTCTGTTGTTCCGTCTGTTGTATCCCCGTTCTGGCCGGGCCGAGTTGGGCCTCAGGCCTGATTTCTCTCCTCGACGGCGCTCTATGGGAGATTCCCGTCAGGAGAGATCTCCTCTCACAGGCGGAGGGTACGCCCCTGCCCGGAGCTGTGGAAGCTGTGGGTGTGGCCTCTGAGGAGGCACAACTCATAACTTCCAGTCTCTCAACCGAGGTTGTTGAGACTATCCTCCATCCAGAGCTCCCTCTATGAGGAAACTGTAGACCGCCAGCCCGATCAGCTAACTGCCCATTTGGTACAGTTCTGGAGTTCCTGCAGGCCTGTTTATCCACAGGGTTGACCCACTCCACCCTAAAGGGCTTCGTGGCGGCCATTGCGGCCTACCATGCCCCTCTCGTTGGCCATTCAGTGGGAAGACACCCTCTTCTTACACATTTCCTCTGCGGTGCGCTGAGGCCGAGGCCTCCGGCCAGAGAAGCTTAGACGCTGCGTCTCGGTGCCATACTTCCGGCATCCCTGCCAGCGCTTGCCTCATTCCTGAAGCTGATGCTGGTGTCGCCGCATGTGCTTTTATAGCTTCCTGGTCATGACGTCACCCGCCCGTGATGTCCCGCTCAGCTATTGGACTGATTTCACATGTTATTCTGAGCCTGGTCACAGAAGGCGTTCCCCTAGCATTTTCCGACGCAGCGTCTCGTTCCCTCGAGGAACCAGGGTTACATACCTAACCTGAGACATTTTATCAGTCGTTATCCGTGTATGCCATTGTTTTTGCGTTTACTACAGTTCAGTGGATCAGGAGGCGCTGGCTGGTGTGACTGAGTGGAGGCGGGACTAATTTGCAGAGGCGGACAAAGTACTCAACTCCATTACTTGAGTGAACGTACAGATACTGCTGGTCAAATATTACTCCATTACAAGTAAAAGTTGTAAAGACAGATTTTTACTTAAGTAAAAGTACAGAAGTACTTGCTTTTAAAAGTACTTAAGTACCAAAAGTAAATGTCCTTTTTTATTGTCAATGCGTTGTTTTATTGTTGTACGTAGTAGTACTTGCAATACTTCTGAAGCAACTTAGAATACATTGCACCTGCTGAATACACTGACTAACTTGTAGTATATTTGGAATAAAGAGCTTTTAGAATGAAACCTATGGGGAAAAAAACTAAAAAATGAACACCCCCACCCACCCCCACAAAATCAGGAGGGTAGTGATCTCACACAGCTCTGGACACATCTATGTGTAGCCATTCATCCACATTTGAACAGAGTGGACAGTGAAATCCTGTAAATACAGACTGATAAGGAAGAAAACAAAATCAAACCTGCTTTAAAACCCAGCAACACAACTGTAGCTGTACAACTTTACAACAGCAACACTGCTTTAACAAAAAAGCAAAACAGCAAGACTTATTTGACATCAAAACAA
>NW_015507157.1:81346-84683 GCF_001515645.1 Sinocyclocheilus grahami
GATGCACAACAGTTCTTCTGTGGCTTTATAGGTAATATTTTCACATACACAATTTAGCAAAATCAGACAACATTGTGTCAAATATATACCACAATATTAACTTCTTATTATTGAATTGTTGTAAATAAATATCACATTTGCAACTGGTCAGTGTTCAAAAAAGGCTGGGAAATCACTTCATGTAGCCCTACAAGAGTGATTACTGATAAACTGTCTGAAAAAAAGAAAGTCACGTTTTAGAGAAGAAAAAAATCACCCACTGACTTTCAAAGCTGCTACAGAGTAACGACTTTCTACTTCGAGGACCTTGATAGAAATGTAGTGGAGTGAAAAGTACAATATTTGTCTTTCAAATGTAGTGAAGTTAAAGTCATAAGTTCCCAGAAAAAAATAATACTCAAGTAAAGTACAGATACTCAAAAAGTGTACTTAAGTACAATACTCAAGTAAATGTACTTAGTTACTGTCCGCCTCTGCTAATTTGCATATTCATATATCAGCGTATAGTAAATGAGGCAAGGGTGTATAGTTACATTCAAGCTATTTTAAGGCATGAGAACATTATTTTCACAAGAAAAAACATTTAAATATGTAATTTTGATGATCAAAGACAAGTTTTAAGGGATAAAATATTTGACTACAGGGGGACTTTAAAGTTGATTTGTGAAAATGGTCATGATGAACAAAATGTGTAGGAATCAAATCTTTTGTCGGTCACAGTGCTTAATTTCTGCAATAATCTAAAAGCCAATTAAAAATTCCTATTGGGTTTTTGTCGAGGGAACCAGGGTGATGCTACTTCCGGGTTGGGCTCCAAAAATACATCATCACTGCAGCACTCTATTGATAAAGGATTATTTAGTACCAATAGTTAGTTATCAATAGTTAACACCAAAAGTCTGGCTTTGCAAGACTAGTTGGCAGATAGTTGTTTTGAAAGTTAAAAAGTACTGTATGTGTTTGATTCCATAAAATCCTGCATTTTAATTCATGCATGAGTGTAAAGAGGAGACAAGAAAAGTTCAACTTCACAACATTATCTAGAGGCATATACTGTATAGCTCAATGATTAAAAAGTATCGGCACACATGTCCTCTAGGAAATGGGTGCATAGACTGAAAGCATGAGCTCCACTTTGACACTATGAATAAAAATGCTAATATGCAGTGGAGAGAGATGATGTGACCTTGTATATGAAATGGCTCTTCGTTTATTTTACAGTCGTCTCCAGAGAGCGATACTGAGCCACTTTCATTTACTGCTGAAGATAAATGCCCCTGTACCCTACTCCCAAACATCATCTGAGCATTTACAGGAATAATGTTGACTCGACGGCCAGCCGGCTCACGTCTTGCAACACACCATCACGTTTCCCTGCACAAAAGCTGTGTAGATACAATTGGAATATTAAATATAAATAAAAACTGGACAGAATCAGACTTATGTATGGCACAGAGATTTTGTTGATTTGTGTGAATGACTGGTTTTTGCATGTAGCCTGACAGCCTGGCTGAAACAGAATTCAAGGTCAGTGAATTATATAGACACTGTCAAAGAAAGCAAAAGATGTATTTTTGAAATGAAGGCAGCTCATATGATCAAGGTTCACAAAAAAAGTATGAAAACCTCAAAAACTTTACAATAAGGTTTTATTTGTAAACATTAGTTTACTACATTAGTTAACATTAACTACCGATAAACAATATTTCTGCTAACCTTAATGTTACTGTTAATGTTTCTTAATTTCTACATTGACTAATACAAACCCAATTCCAAAAAGTTGGGACACTGTACAAATTGTGAGTAAAAAAGGAATGGAATAATTTACAAATCTCATAAACTTATATTTTATTCACAATAGAATATAGATAACATATCAAATGGTGAAAGTGAGACATTTTGAAATGTCATGCCAAATATTGATTATAAATGCTGTAAAAATATATTGCTCATAGTTAGTTCATGTTAACTAATGTTAACAAATGAGACCTTATTGCAAAGTGTTAACAATATATTAAACATAATTAAATGTACTGTTCAATAATTAAATACGCAGTTGGCATTGCAATCAATTATTATATTACTTAACATATATTTGGAAATAGACAATATTTTGTGTATGACAATGAATTTATGGATAATTAATTCTAAAAACATAAATATATTATTAAAATGCATGACGTATGGCATGAAACATTATATAAAATACAGTACATTCAAAACTCTATAATGTAACATTTTGCATGGGCAAATGCAGTTTTATTTATGCATATTTTGGCTTGCTGTGTAATTTATAACCAAAGTGGTTATAAAACCACTTGGAAAATACTTAATTTGGTCATAAAACAAAAACAAAACCATTTGATAATGTTGAAGTTACATAAATTATGTTTGTATTACTTTCTTTATAATAAATAATCTTTTAACTTTGTATGATTCCCTGTACTTAACCAGTGTGCTAAATCAGTTTACATAAACAGCAAAAGAACTGAACTGAGATTGGACTGGATCTGTCAATGATCCAGACAGATCCAAACATACCTACTGAAGTCTAGATACTGACTGTAAATATCAATTGCTGTTCTGAAGAAGTACCTGTTGGCTGTAGAATGTTTTAATATTGAAATATTGATTAAAACCATAAATAATTTATTATCACATTCATCAGGACGGTATGCATGCTTAAAACAAATTATTAGTACTGTGTCTAACAACCAGCTCAATGCAACTCAGACTTTTCCCTATTAAAGTATATAAACAAAGGAGTGAGAAAATGTATCTTAATTTTGATGGTCTGAACATCCTACATGGTTACTTACAGGAATATATCTTAATTTTGATGGTCTGAACATCCTACATGGTTACTTACAGGAATATATCTTAATTTTGATGGTCTGAACATCCTACATGGTTACTTACAGGAATATATCTTAATTTTGATGGTCTGAACATCCTACATGGTTACTTACAGGAATAGATCACGCAAAAATGAACACTCATGTACTCATGTTGATGTTATTCCAAATCTATAATTTTCTTACTTTTGTGGAACATGAAGAGGTGTTTTGAAGAAAGAATATAATTTCTCTGATAGATTGATAAAGGACAAAAAAGCTACATAAAAGTAGTCATAGTCTTATTTTAATATAATTGATATATATATTACAGTTTTGGTTAATATTTTGAATTAGATTTGATTTTCACATTTTCAGTGTTAATTTTATTTAAGTTTTATCTATAAGTTTTAGTCATTTTGTATTCATTATTATTATTTTATGTCTATATAAGCTTTAGGTTTTAGTTTATTTATTTAGTTCTAGTTATTTTATTACTATAT
>NW_015507157.1:85390-107312 GCF_001515645.1 Sinocyclocheilus grahami
GTGTTACTGTAACTGTCACTAATCAAACCTCTGTGGCTCCCTCCGATCACCACCAGTGGGGACTGTCACCAGAGTACTAACTGTTCTGGCGGACATCATTTCCCATCACCCCGTACCTGAGACTGATTACCTGCACAGGTGCTGATCATTATGCTGACTATTTAATCAGTGCCTACCCTAACCTCTGTGCGAAGTCTTGTTTATGCTAAGTTCAGCGGTCGACTACGCACTATCCTTCCGCATGCTTGCTGCTCAGACAGGGTGGTTGGATGATCCTCTCAAGCTCATCTTCCGCAAGGGTCTCAATGCTGACCTGCAGTCTGAATTGGCCTGTCGTGATGAGGGTAAATCTCTGGAACAATTAATTGATCTGGCGATTCACATCGATAATCTCATCCGCTCTCGATGACAACCTCGTCTCTCTTCGGCTCCCACGGTTATGACACCCCTACCACATGAGACTGAAGCAATGCAGATCGGCTATACTCATCTCAGTGTGGAGGAGAGAGATGTGTTCGCCAGAACCTATGTCTATACTGCGGTGTCTCTGGACATATGAGAGCTTCCTGCCCCACTTGACCATCTCATAACTCTTCTGCGGTGAGTCAGACTTCCAGTCTAGTTACTGTATTACAAATACCAGTTGCTTTAAGGATTAATGGGGAGCTTATTGACACCACAGCTCTTATAGATTCTGGGGCAGCAGGAAATTTCATTGATACTGAAGTCTCCAAGGCTCATAATATTCCCCTTATGAATTAAGGGTTTATTCCCCTTAGTTCCATATGAATCTCCTTTGGCAGTGGCAGCATTAGACGGACGTCCTTTGGGCTCTGGCCGGATTCAGTTCATCACAGAGGATTTATCACTGCGCACAGGAGCCCTCCATACTGAGACTATCAGTTTATTTGTTTTTCAATCCCCTCAAACGCCCATTATCTTGGGACTTCCCTGGCTCGAGAAGCATAACCCATGTATTTCCTGGTCCAAGAAATGGATAACTCAGTGGTCTGAATCCTGCAGCCAACATTGTCTGAACCTGACTCCCCACAAGACCGAGATTAAGCCCATCATTGCACACAAAATCCCTGTGGAGTACCACGATTTAATCGAGGCTTTCAGCAAAACTAAAGCATCACAGCTACCTCCCCATCGTCCAAGTGACTGTGCTATCGACCTTCTATCTGGTTCACACCCCCCCCCCAAAGGCCGAGTTTTCCCCTGTCACAACCCTAGTCTGAAGCCATGAAATCATATATCGAGGAGGAATTAACTAAGGGCTTCATTCGACCATCCACCTCACCTGCTTCAGCCGGATTCTTCTTCGTTAAAAAAAAAGATGGAGGACTTCGTCCGTGCATTGACTACCGTGGTCTCAACGAAATCACTATCAAGTTCCGTTACCCCCTACCACTAGTCCCAGCAGCCTTGGAGCAACTGCGGACGGCCAAGTATTTCACCAAGCTTGATCTTCGCAGTGCTTACAATCTCATTCGCATCCGGGAAGGTGATGAATGGAAGATGGCATTCTCCACTACATCTGGGCACTACGAATATCTTGTAGGAGAGATTCACCACCGCTCCCATCCTGCATCATCCCGATCCTGAACAGGAGTTCATTGTGGAGGTGGATGCTTGCAGCACTGGCATCGGCACTATTCTCTCTCAGTGACATGGTAATCCTCCTAAATTGTTTCCTTGTGCATTATTCTCTCGCAAACTCAGCCCCACAGAGCAGAACTATGATGTAGGCAATCGAGAACTCTTCGCCATGAAGGCAGCTTTTGAGGAGTGGCACCATTGGCTCGAGGGAGCTAAACATCCATTTACATTGCTAACCGATCATTGCAACCTTGAATACTTGAGATCCGCCAAGAGACTCAATCACAGGCAGGCAAGATGGTCTTTATTTTTTACCTGATTTGATTTCACGGTGACATACCGCCCAGGCACGCAGAACACTAAAGTGGACTCTCTGTCAAGACTTTGAGTCATCCTTACAACCACCCTCCTGTGAATCCATCATCCCTTCTACCCTGGTTCTTGCTCCCATACAATGGGATATCATGACTGAAATCACAGAGGCCCAAGTCACGATCCACCACCAGCCGAAAGTCCACCAAATCTCACTTACGAGCCGCGTGCTCTACGTCACAGAGTAATTAAATGTGATTACTCAACTCCCAGTTCTGGTCATCCATATATCACTGCTACTGTACAGCTACTCACCAATCGCGTCTGGTGGTCCACTATGCAGGCAGACACGATCACATACATCCGGGACTGTTCCACATGTAATGTAACCAAACCCTCTCACCAACTACCTGCTGGCCTCTTACAACATCTACCCATTCCACAACCCCCCTGGTCACATATAACCATAGACTTTATCACAGATCTACCCTTGTCCGGGGGCCATACCACTATCCTCACAGTTATTGACCGATTCTCAAAGACATGTCGCCTGATCCCTCTACCCAAGCTACCCACAGCTCTCGAATCCTTATGCAATTACGTGTTCAGGTTCTTTGGTCTTCCTGAGGACATAGTCTCCGATTGGGGCCCACAATTCACCTCCCGAGTCTGGTCTGCCATCTGTCAAAAACTGGATATCAATGTCAGCCGCACCTCCGGTTATCACCCACAGTCCAATGGCCAGGTGGAACGATTGAACCAAGAGCTCACCCGCTTTCTCCGTTCATACTGCCACCGAAATCATGCAGACTGGAGTTGTTATCTGTTATACTCCCTCCGCAATCCGGCCACAGGCCTCACTCCTTTCCAATTTTTTCTGGGTTTCCAACCTCCCTTATTCCCATGGTCCGGGGAGCCCTCAGACTTACCTGCTGTTAATTCATGGCTTCAACGGAGCGAGGAGACCTGGAATGAGGCACATTTCCACCTTCAACTTACTGTTCGTCGAACAAGGGAACAAGCTGATCATCATCGGTGTGCCAATCCCAACTATCAGCCGGTTCAGTGGGTCTGGCTGTCTACCCGTGATCTTCGCCTATGGCTCCCTTGCAAGAAGGACAGTCCCAGGTGCGTGGGTCCATTCAAAATTCTCAGACAAATAACTCCCATCTCATTTCGGTTGGCTTTACCCTCCAGTTATCGTATCTCACCCTCTTTGCTTAAGCCCGCTGGTGGTTCGAGAGGAGCGGAGAACCAGGAGGAGGCTGGTGACCAGGGAGCCCCTCCCATCATCGTGGACGGCAAGGAGGTGTATCGAGTTTACGAGATCCTGAATTCTCGTCGCCGGGGCAGGTTTCTCCAGTATCAAGTGGACTGAGAGGGGTATGGTCCAGAGGAGAGGTCCTGGGTCAACACAGAGGATATTCTAGATCCCTCTCATACCAATGACTTTCATAGGATCCATCCGGATAAACCAGCCCCGAGACCCCGTGGAAGACCCTGGCATCGTCTGCCTCCTCGCGTCAGGAGCCGCTCGCAGGGAGGGGGCTCTGTCACGAATCAAGCCTCTGTGGCTCCCTCCGATCACCACCAGAGGGAACCGTCACCGGAGTACTAATTGTTTTTGCGGACTTCATTTCCCATCACCCGTATCTGAGACTGATTACCTGCACAAGTGCTGATCATTATCCTGACTATTTAATCAGTGCCTACCCTAACCTCTGTGCAAAGTCTTGTTTTTGCTACTGCTGACACTTCTGAGCGTTTATAACTTGTTTGATTACCTGTTGCCTACCTGGATTGTTTATACCAGTCTGATCATTCTCTGCCTGCCTCTTTGACCTTGCCTGTCTATTGTATTTGTTCTATTCTCTGTCTGCCGCCTGCCTCGACCCTTTGCACGGACTCAGGTTATGATTCTGCCTTGCCTACGTTGCCCTTGAATACTGTTGATTTAACTTTGCCTGTATGACTCGTACTGTTTGTTAATAAAGCTGCACATGGATCCCAACGTCACTGAATCATCATTACAGTAACACATGTACATCATAGGAGATAGTGTTGGGCGATATGGTCATTTTTCAAATCGTCATATCGCCAGTCCGTGAGATCGCCGATAGACTATATTATCGTGCATGGGTGGGTGGAGGCAAGAGAAGAGAGAGACTCCTTGTACTTGTCATAGGCTATTTTATAACTATTTGGTGTTTTAAACCCCACAGGTGAGAGAGAAGGAACCTATGGAAGCACCACAAATCTAAATAATATACTTTCAAACATCCTGATAAACTAACATGTTAAATATTTAAAACCGCTAGTTCATATATATTCGGATACAACAGTCATACATCGCTATTAGGACTGCACGTCCTGTGACAAGTTTGCCGCATCAGAGCACGGAAGTTATCAGTCTAAAAGGTCTACAAAATCAGTCAAAGGTGAAAATCAAAAGTAGATTTATTTTAAAGACCAACAGTTTAACACTAAATATTGGACATAAACGAACACATTAAATATGAAGTATATAAAATAGGTAAGTTCATATATTTGGAGTAATTTTAAATTAAACGGATACATCAGTCATACAGCGCTCCGGACTGCAAGCCCAATGATGAGCCCGACGCACCGCCACAGAAACAAGAATGGGATGCGTTCTAACATAACAGTGGTATTAATCTAAAAGTTAGTGAGGGCTCAGTTAAAATATTGCACATATATCAGGGCTCTAGACTCATTCTTCCCACTGGTCGCTCTTTTGCCACTAACTTTCTCAGTTGGTCGCACTAGCACATAATTTGGTTGCAATCGTTTTATTTTTTTGCTGCAACATTTGATTAATCAATGCATGCTGCTGAACTTTTATCATAGTTTATAGTTATATGGTAACGAAAATGTTCAACATTCAACCCGTTCTTTTTCATCAGTATTATTTGTGATTTAAATTTTGTGAACAGGAATTCCTCTTTTCGTGAGCTTTCACTTTCAAATTCACGATCTTGGTGTCACGTTTTACAAGAAAAGATAATTGTCTGTTTTGCTTATATCTATACCTTTCACTTTTTAATTAAGACTAAAACAAAAGATGGATTTATTGTTATTCCTAATTAAAAAGCACAACAACAATAAAACAGTAGGCTACAATGACAAACTAGCTTACATAACCTTTATTAACAAAAACGAATAAGATGAGGAATGGCATAGGATACATCACATACTGTATATACCGAATAATAAATTACAGAATGTTTAACAAACACCTGCACAAGTGCTGATCATTATCCTGACTATTTAATCAGTGCCTACCCTAACCTCTGTGCAAAGTCTTGTTTTTGCTACTGCTGACACTTCTGAGCGTTTATAACTTGTTTGATTACCTGTTGCCTACCTGGATTGTTTATACCAGTCTGATCATTCTCTGCCTGCCTCTTTGACCTTGCCTGTCTATTGTATTTGTTCTATTCTCTGTCTGCCGCCTGCCTCGACCCTTTGCACGGACTCAGGTTATGATTCTGCCTTGCCTACGTTGCCCTTGAATACTGTTGATTTAACTTTGCCTGTATGACTCGTACTGTTTGTTAATAAAGCTGCACATGGATCCCAACGTCACTGAATCATCATTACAGTAACACATGTACATCATAGGAGATAGTGTTGGGCGATATGGTCATTTTTCAAATCGTCATATCGCCAGTCCGTGAGATCGCCGATAGACTATATTATCGTGCATGGGTGGGTGGAGGCAAGAGAAGAGAGAGACTCCTTGTACTTGTCATAGGCTATTTTATAACTATTTGGTGTTTTAAACCCCACAGGTGAGAGAGAAGGAACCTATGGAAGCACCACAAATCTAAATAATATACTTTCAAACATCCTGATAAACTAACATGTTAAATATTTAAAACCGCTAGTTCATATATATTCGGATACAACAGTCATACATCGCTATTAGGACTGCACGTCCTGTGACAAGTTTGCCGCATCAGAGCACGGAAGTTATCAGTCTAAAAGGTCTACAAAATCAGTCAAAGGTGAAAATCAAAAGTAGATTTATTTTAAAGACCAACAGTTTAACACTAAATATTGGACATAAACGAACACATTAAATATGAAGTATATAAAATAGGTAAGTTCATATATTTGGAGTAATTTTAAATTAAACGGATACATCAGTCATACAGCGCTCCGGACTGCAAGCCCAATGATGAGCCCGACGCACCGCCACAGAAACAAGAATGGGATGCGTTCTAACATAACAGTGGTATTAATCTAAAAGTTAGTGAGGGCTCAGTTAAAATATTGCACATATATCAGGGCTCTAGACTCATTCTTCCCACTGGTCGCTCTTTTGCCACTAACTTTCTCAGTTGGTCGCACTAGCACATAATTTGGTTGCAATCGTTTTATTTTTTTGCTGCAACATTTGATTAATCAATGCATGCTGCTGAACTTTTATCATAGTTTATAGTTATATGGTAACGAAAATGTTCAACATTCAACCCGTTCTTTTTCATCAGTATTATTTGTGATTTAAATTTTGTGAACAGGAATTCCTCTTTTCGTGAGCTTTCACTTTCAAATTCACGATCTTGGTGTCACGTTTTACAAGAAAAGATAATTGTCTGTTTTTCTTATATCTATACCTTTCACTTTTTAATTAAGACTAAAACAAAAGATGGATTTATTGTTATTCCTAATTAAAAAGCACAACAACAATAAAACAGTAGGCTACAATGACAAACTAGCTTACATAACCTTTATTAACAAAAACGAATAAGATGAGGAATGGCATAGGATACATCACATACTGTATATACCGAATAATAAATTACAGAATGTTTAACAAACACTGAGGAATCAAATAAATAATAATAATAATAATAATAATAATAAAATAAGGAAAGCCTCCATAGCTTAAAGCGAGGTAAACGGCAAAGATAACAAGCTTTTCAAAACGAAAACAAAAAGAAAAGTAAAACTAAACTGTCTGTCGCTGACAGGACTTCCATGTTATTTTCTACAAGAATACCAACATGTTCACGTTCTCTGGGTTAAGAATCGGTCTTTTACTTTAGTTTGTAAACCAAATCCAACCTTTGCGCTCGTGCTGAAAGCGCCTCTCTTCACGTGATCTCCTGCTACAATGTGCCGCAGCTCTGCAGCGCGCGCTGTATGAAGCAAACGCTTTGCAGCAGCTTAGACCATGTACTCGCACAAATGCGACCACGTCAAATTTCAACTCGCACATTCTCAAAAATTGGTCGCAGTCTAGAGCCCTGTATATAGGCCATTCAGATTACTTGTCAAAGTGCAACGAAATACCTTATATCAGCAGACTATATGTGTCTGTGTTTGTGGTTGGAGACTCCACCGGTTACAGGCTCCTCATTTGCACGCACGTGTGTGTGTGTGTGTGTGTGGGTGTGTGTGTGTGTGTGTGTGTGGGCGAAATACAGTGCTGGCGCGCTGTATGAAGCAAACGCTTTGCAGCAGCTTAGACCATGTACTCGCACAAATGCGACCACGTCAAATTTCAACTCGCACATTCTCAAAAATTGGTCGCAGTCTAGAGCCCTGTATATAGGCCATTCAGATTACTTGTCAAAGTGCAACGAAATACCTTATATCAGCAGACTATATGTGTCTGTGTTTGTGGTTGGAGACTCCACCGGTGGAGTGTGTGTGTGTGTGTGTGTGTGTGTGTGAAATACAGTGCTGAATGAAAAAGCACGGCAATTTGATAATAGCCGAATTATAATGGGCCGCCTAATAATAATAATTATTTAATACATTTATAGGAGAATGAGCCTAATATCATCTTGACTATTGACAAAGACATCTGCTATCGTCGATACACGATACTATCGTCACAACCCTAATAGGAGATATATGTTGTTTTGTTTAAAAGTGAAGTCATTGAAAATTGATCCATAAATATATAATAATGATTGCAGAATGCAGCTTACTTCATATTTCACTCGTGAACTTACAAATGTTAACACTAGTATTGCACCAGTGTTTCTAATACAATTTATTTATTATTTTAGAGCAAATCAGAACACAGAAGTTATGTTTGTTGTAGTTTCCATTCACCCTTATATAAATTTATGCAGCTATGACGACGTCTGTTTTTTGGAACCCCACAAATGTGAAAGGGGTCCATTGCAGATCATCAGTTTTGAAGATCAGAGCGCACTGCTGAACCAAAAGGCTTTCTGGTTAGTCCTGTGAACTCACATGTCCAAGTTCACCTGAAATAACCCCATTTCACCAGTGAAATTGTAGAGCAATGGTAAAAAGCTAAATAAAAAAAATTGGATGTTTTTAAATACGTAAATGTATTTTACATTATATCGATTTTAATCCCTAGTCAGATACTGACGGTCATTCGTTTTTTTTTACAATTGCTAACATCTATTTGTCAAATCTGTTATCATATTTTCAAAACTCTAAACACATTTAGCACAACCTATGTCTGTTGTGACCGTACCATTAACAAAATTAGTGTCGTTTTCACACAAGATTGTTTTATGGAAGTATACTCCGTAGGAGTTTAATGACAACAACTGAGTTCAACAGGTAACCAGGAGGATAGACTTGAAACGGTTTCTGGAGGCGTGGGGTGATATGAAATTCTCTTTCTTACAGGACCAGAAGATCGGGAAGGAGCTGAAGACCAGGGGCACAGACACAATGGAGGACTAGGACGAGGAGAAGACGCTGGGGAGATAACAGGAAGTTCAGGTTCAGACACTTTGTTAAAGAGAATAGCAATGAAGCTACTGGCATTTAGTCCATTACGTGTAAACAAGATCAGATGCTGGAGTGAGGTGCTGGGTGTGCTTATAAAGCCAGTTTGATGAGGGTGCAGATGGGTGGCAAGTGCGTGTGATTAATACTCAGGTGAGGGAATGCGCTGGGATTGGCTGGTGAGGAGACCTTGCTGATTAGTAACAAATATACAGTCAATTAACATTTCTAAAATATTCTTTACACACAAGCTTAACCAATACGACCTTTCTTGTCTTATTCACAAATTCTTGACTTATTCACAAATACAGCATGACAGAAATGAAGACCTACTAATGTTCCAAACCTTAAACTTAGTATGAAGCCTCTACTTCTTCAACAACAGCACCTTAAAGGAGCTGACGAGAATTGTTTTTAATTAGTGGTCATTGAGAAAAAGCGGATTCCAATCTCAGTCTGAGACATAACCAGATGTTGAAGTCTTGTGTGTGTTATGTTGGGTTGCAACGTCAGTCCTGTCCTGCAGAGTTTAGCTCCAACCCTAATCAAACACACCTGAACAAGCTAATCAATCCCCTTGTCCAAATACCCACACTTGCGGTCTTGGCCACTTGAGAGTGTGTGTACGCGGCAGGAAGTAGTGCGCAAGACTGTCCCAGGTCTTATGCCAGGTTTAGAGTGCACTATATTTTTGTCAGTCACGATAGTCACTGTGTCAGATTACAAGATTTTGACTCCTAAAATCTTGTTGTGTCGTGGACAAGAAACATGTCAGACTACACGTTGCTTCCCGACCATTCATCGCGTGCCTTCTTTAACGACACGCGTGATGTCATCGAGAAGGCGGAACTAGCGACTGACTTCCGAAAACAAGAGTGTAAACATTGCTGAAGCGCTTCCGCTATAGTTCGACAGCATATTTCTTTTTGTTCTGTCGTGGTAGTCCCTCGATGACACATCATACAGGCAGGAGTACTGTTGCCACAGCTCCACGAACCTTTCCTCCATCTCATAATTCCACCTTGCAATACCATCATCTCTCTTTCGTTTTGCCATGTTTGAAACCTGTGTATGAAAGAGCTTCTGTGCTGCTATTGGTCAACGTCACCAATGTGACAGAACTCGTCGGGGACGACGGAAAAAAGATTAAACATGCTAGTATTTCTGTCGTGAAGCATCGCAGACGCGGAATCAGTTGTCGTCCACTATGACACACTACACGTGCTGAAACGATGGAATCTTGTGTCCCAACGCCCATTGTCGTTTACGAATCCCCTCGACACCCTACGTCAAGCAAATCGTGGCAAAATCAGGCTAAAATCGTGTAGTCTGAACCGGGCATTAATAATGCCAAAGCGCAGTGCCCTTAACGCACACTAAATCTCAAATCCACACTATCTCGAATAATGCTCCGGAGCGCTATTCGAGGCTAAGTGTATCCCATCATGCATCATGTTCTTGAAATAAATCGTGAGACTTTTTGCCAAGATCACGCGAGAGGTCACTGAAACCATTCCGATGTAAGTTAAATATTACTAATAATAAGATATTACATATGATTTGGTAGTAAAACAAAGTGCTACACATTTTATTGTTGCAAAGATTATTATATTTATTTTTGTACAACATTTACAACTGCTTTTTATCACTTAATTAGAGGAACCAGTTTTAAATTGTGTCATCTGTTATAGGGACTACTGAACAGACATTAAGAAGTTGATTTTAAAATGCAAAGTATTGAAAATAAAAATAAAACTCAGTAAACACTTGCGTTTTTACAATACTATAAGTGTGTCCGATCAGGTAATGAAAAGTTGTACACACACTTGTGGTCTTCATGCTTACTTGAACACTTGGGCCAAATACAGTAAATATGTCATAAGTGGTCAAGAGCAAAGACCACAAATGTGTGTATTTGGACAAGGCAAATGTCTTCAGAATTACTAAGGCTACGTCCAAAAACTCTAAAATGCTGCCTTCGGAGGCAGCATTCCAAGGCAGGAAGGCATCAAGACACGTCCGAATTCAAATTCTGCTTTACTTCCTGTCTCCAGAGGTACCTTCTTCTGATCGATTTTTGAAGACAGAATAGATGTATTCTTCGCTGCCTTTGATATCCCACAATCCTGTGCAAGAATATTTTTTTGGTTTTGAGACTTTAGTCTTTGCAACTTCAGGGATCTTATCTATGCACAATCAGCTTGTAACACTCCAAAGAGAAAGGAAAACTTGAAAAACGCATCATATGACCCCTTTAAATATTTGTTTAGTTATCGCAAAAACTCATTCTATTTTGTTGTAGATCATTAAACCGCTACGCTGCCTCAGAAGCCTGTCCGAAATCAGTTCCATGAGGTGCCTTCGTGCAAAAATGCTGCCTGCAAAGTCATTGCCTCGTATGGCATTAAGTTTTCGGATGCAGCCTAAGGCTGCAGGCAGGTGAGATTTTTTTTCAGGATTGGAGCTAAACTCTACAGGACATCGGCACTCCAGGACCGACGTTGCCTATCCCTGGGTCATATTAACCTTGTGCTGGGTAAGACCAACATAACCCAACCATCTTGCTAACAACCCAACAAAATAACCAGGGCTGCACTTTTTTTTTAAAGAGTAAAACACACTTTTATACCGTAAAGAAGTAGCTTAGATGTTGCACAAAAGAAACAAAAGTAGTAAAAGTAAGTAACACTGAAAGTAAAAAAGTACACAGCGAATTGCCCCCTTTTTTTTTTTTTTTTTTTTTTTAAGCCAGAGAGTCATTAATAGCTTTCATTGTATGGAAATTAGCCATGTGTGAAGTATTCCTTCAAATAATATATAATACATTACACAATTACATGTGTGTGTGTGTGTGTGTGTGTGTGTGTATATATATATTTTTTTTTCAACAGCAGATATTGATTTATCTTTGTGACAAAGTATAAAGCCAGACATATATCTTTTTGCTTTTCAATCCCTAACATACAGTTATTACTAGCTTACAGTTATTAATAGCTATTTTGTGCACTATTGAAAGGTATCCAATTATACTGAGGACACAATCACAGTCATAGCAGAGCAAATAACTACCTTAGTGACAATCAGACATCATATTTTGACACTCATGACAGATTCTTTCAAAGTCTCTAACACATCTTTCATGTTATTCTTGTTCTGGATCTCATCAGTGTATCTGCGTCAATCACATATCTATGATACTTCACAGACGGTTATCATAGAAAATCACAGTCTTTGTAAAAAACTATTAATATATAATATCATATTTGATTGTATCCACTGTAAACACATATAATGCTTTTCAACCAGTGTCTCAGTGTGGTACAGATTGCTAGAGGAGATGAAATAGACTGAAACAGAGTCATAGTGATGAAATACAGTAAAGACAATCCATAAATGCAATTTATTTCATAAGCACAGCTCTACGAAGCCACTCCAGTGGTAGTTGTGAGTTTCTGAATTGTATAGCGCTGACTGTCTGCAGGTGCTTTGTTTGAAGTGCTCTTAAATAGAATGGAATATCATGAGGCTTGAACTTATTACTTGCTCTCAACAAGACTTTTAGAAGCTCAAATAAAGTTAAGTGTAATTTCAAATGGTCTTCAAGTACCTTTTAAAAAGTACCTTTAAGTACCTGCCGCCTCTGCTCACTCTAACCCTCCGGCCGTTCCTCACGCATGCCCCCGGTCTCTGCTCACTCTAGGCCGCCGTGTGCGACGCTGTTTCGTTGTGAAAGCGAAATTACTTTGGTTTGGTCTTCCAAAAATGGACATGACTAGAAATCAGTGGTTAAGTTGTATTTACAACACTGTTCCAGAACACTTCAACACAAATATTCAGATGTGTGCAGCTCATTTTATGGAGGACCGTTTCCTGATCCTGGTAGAGTAGACTACAATATATTTATAGCGAGTTTTTTGGGCAGTGTAGAGTAGGGCTTGTTGTTTGTCATTTCTCCGATCACAAATGCAGACATGGTTTTATGTTTACGCGGCGCGATGTTCTTTTTAGCAGCATCATATGACCCCTTTAAAGAATGGAGCAGACTCGCGGTTTCATTTACTACACACATACTGAAGCGCGCCTGACACTCGCGGTGATTTCAGCGTCTGCCGTCTCACGTAAACACATTTTTCATTTACTACACACATACTGAAGCGCGCCTGACACTCGCGGTGATTTCAGCGTCTGCCGTCTCACGTAAACACATGAACAACATCTCCAGAACTGCTCTGAGAGTCCCTTAATGAGCATTTTAGCATTTGATTTGAGTAAAACTAGCGTCATATCTCATACACAGAACTGTAAAGGTATTCAGGGCAACCCGTCAAAATAAAAGTCCGGTTTGATTTGAAGACATTGTGCCTATAACTATTTTTCAGTAGAATGTACATAGCCTACTACTAAAATTAAACTTTTTTTTTTTAAATAATCAAACAAAACATTTCTTCCATGTTTTAATTTTAATAGTAAATCCCCTGTGTTTGCTAAAAAAATCTTGTTTGCATAATTTTCAATAATTAAAAGTGAATGATAAATTAAATTAATGTTTTATGCCTTCATTTGATAACCAGAAAAAATGTAAATACACGATACAGAATTTCTGAGGCAAAAAAAATTTCATAAGGCTACTTTAAGAAAAAAAATGAACAAATTAAGTTGTTTTATGCATTCAAATAATTAGACATGCTAAAACACAAAATTTGGTAACAATAAAAAATATAAATGATATGGTGGGAAAAAATAAAACATTACATAGGGCCCTAAACATGTAATTTTGTTAAACTTTTAATAAATTGATGTGAAAATGTATAAGTTTCATGATTTTAATTAATTAGACATGCTTTTTAATTAATACAATTTAATTTAACTATTAAAAAGAAGTCGAGAAATATTAAAACGAAAAAATAATAATAATAAACGGAATACAGAAAAATTAAACCGGAAAAAAAGGAATTTGGAAAAAAATTAAACGGAATTTAGGAAAAAATAAAATGGATTTCACAGGTCCCTAACTATCCCTCAGCCTTGCCGCGCCCCCCAGTTTGGGAACCACTGCTTTATTATTTTAAATGGATACATTAATCGTGCTTATTATATCTTTTTTTTTTGTTAAAGTGGAAATAAGTATACTAAATAAAAACTTGACTGACTGCTTCACTTCCACTTTAAAGGGATATTTATGTTGTTTATTATTTATTCTTATTTATACTATTTATAATTTTTGTGCAATTACTTGCCTGTCAGTTGAGTTTGTGGCAAAACATTTTGCAGTGTTTACATGTTGTTTATCACTGCATAAAATTTATTAAAATAGATGTTTAATTTCATAAAGTACAAGTTGATTTCAAAATGCACCTACTTTTTTGCATTTTGTGTTTTTCAGTTGAATAAAAGACTATTTTTGCCTATATATTTCATCATTGAGGATTTCTTTTAAAAAAGTCTAAAAATCTTGTCTTGTTCTCGTGAACCCAGTCTCGTGTCATGGGATAAGTGTCTCGTCACACCCCTAGTAACGAAGTAATAATACTTCATTACAGTACTTAAGTATTTTTTGGGAGTATCTATACTTTACTTGAGTTTTTATATTTCAGCCAACTTTTACTTTTACTCCATTATATTTCCTAATTAAAATGTATAATTTTACTCTGATACATTTCCCCGAGGCATATTCGTTAACTACTACAAAATACTCAGAAGTCAGAAGAACACGGACTGCATGAAAGCAGGTTTGACGAATCAGTGGTCTGGCGCTTGCAAGTTAGACTCCTAAAAACACCTTTGCTCACTTGCAAACAAGTGTGAGCACAACCGCGGATGATTCATTTTCCAGTCAAGTCGAGTCTGGGGTGTGCGATACTGCATCGTCTGCGATAATATGGTAAGTGTTGTTGTAATGATGTGCGATCTGACATTATCAAGTAGGCTATATCACCAAATCACGCACAGAGAGTGCACGCACGTTGATTTATTAGTCTATTAAAACTTAAAATTACAGGCATTCTAAATTGTAGACGGCAAAACTGCTTTGGTTTGCTTTTTATATTTATATAATTTAATATAGTTAACTTAATCTATATCACACAAAGAGTACCGTTTTTCTGCAGATATCAGCATGAACACATTTAATAATCATTTAATACAAGTTCAGTAAAGCAATTAGTGACTTACATTTTAGACATACTATTGCTTGTTTTTGCTCAATTTTGCTAACGGAAATAGTTCCAAACAAAGATCACAGCACTGTTTTGTCGAAGCTCTCACTCTGGAGGGTAAACCCTTTGAAGAGATTAGGGCATAGGGATGAGCCCTTCCGACTGGAACGCAGGGACAGTCAAAAGCGTCGTTCTTGAATGAATCAGCCGTTTGAATGAATCGGTTGAATCTCAATGACTCACTCATTAACAGGGACTTGCTGCCACCTACTGGCGGTTTTAATTTCACATTTCAACTATTTTTTTTTTCTCCATGTTTTAAATCATTTCAAATATCAGTAGTCAACGATTTATGTTTAAAACAAAGCATTATTTATGCATTTGTAACAGCAGGTTAAATGCATGCATGTCTTCTCTGAGCGTCATTAAACTGTGTAAATACATATAAATGCCACTTCAGATGCAGATTCCAGAAATGATTTCTTATGTTGGAATGAAAGAGACTAATACCGGATGAAGTGCCTCTTATGCTTACCGAAAGATACAAAATGGAAGAAAGAGTTCGAACTGAACACAATCTTGCTGCTCAAACTGTGTATAAACATTTTTTAAATATTTGCTCCTTTTCCATTTTGCATTTACTTGTACTTTTACTTTCAATACTTAAGTATGTAAGTATGTTAAAAAATACTTTTCGTACTTGAGTACAATAGATATCACATACTTTAAGACTTTTACTCAAGTAATATTCTAATATTCTAAATACCAAAGTCATTTTCTGGTAGCCTAAGATATCTATACTTTTACTTAAGTGTGGATTTCGGGTACTTCATCCACCACTGTATGATTCATTGATTCCTCATATTTTCCCTCAAATTGAGCATATTATTAAAATATCTATAATATATACGCACATTTAAAATATGCTATATAAAGAGCAAAAAATAAGGAACTAAATAATAACTTTTTGAACCACGTGCATATGTTTTAAATCTAAAAAATACAGGTCAATGGAAACCTATTTATTGCAGTTCAACAGGCATTCTGCAATTGCCCTCTCTGCCAGTGCTATGCATAATAACAAAGAGATGTAAAGGAAATTGCTGTGGTGGTGTTAGTTGCAATTTAGTATCTTGGGAGAAAAGAAAACAAAAAGGGCTTTTTATCAGGGGGGGGAGGGCTTTAGCTGTACCTTATCATGTGCCTTATATTTTAAAATATATGATGTTCCATGCCAAGTACCAATATGATATCCATCCCATAATTTCTAAAGTACCAAGGTTTTTTTCTCCATTCACATAATCAAGAATTTCTAATGATTGCACAAAATGTGCATTTCCGTCACAGTACACTCTCAAACATGCTTTGTTTGTTTTAGCACATTGGTTTTGATATGGTGTAACGTTAATCTGAAAGAGGTTTACAGACGGCGCACATTTCATCATGGCGAGCGTTGCATCAGCCACGAACGCACCATCATCTCAAGAGGTAAAGGCGCGCATCGCATTCATAGCGGGTTTTTTCACCCATAAATATAAACACGTCTATGTTTTCAACCTTCATGTGTTTGATAAATGTAGTTAAACCAAGTCATATTGTGTCCTAAAACCGCGTATGTCGGCTTGTGCCGTTCTCTGTCGTGGCACATAGGTTTTCACTTTTGTGTAACTAATTTTTATGTATTGCATTGAAATGGACAACAACTCAGACAATATATTGTGTTATATGTTATATAACGTGTATATGATCTTCAAAGGTCATGTATTTTTATTTTTTATTTTTTTATGTATGTATGTGTTGGTCAGACTGACCTTGTGTTTACGCGCATGATACATCACTAGACTAATGAAATAAGGAGGCAAAGTCCCCTGTTAGGGTTGTTGTTTTTTTTTTATTCAATTATAAAATAAAGTTCCAGTTACATTTTATGTTTACATTCTTTCCAGGTTAAAGGCACGTGGATTACTACCATGCTGTGAGCAAAAAGCTAATGTTCATATTTTGTATTTATATTTTTGTTAATTATTGTTTTATATATAAATATTCTTTATTAAATTGAAATCTGATAAGGGTTTTCCACATTTTTACTGTGCTTGATATAGCTATAAAAAAGGCATTTATTACTAATTGTTCTTTGGCTATTATTTTTAACCTTCACCTTCTGTTCAGACCATTAGGCAACAAATCCACTGCATGGAGGTGCGCCTTTAATTCAACCCAGCTGATTGGTCACTAAAAACTCACTCGCATATCATTTCATGTTTCAAGCCACTTCAAGTTCATTTCGTGATGAACATGATGATGTGTAAGGGGGTGAGTTCATCAGGGGTGTTAAGTACTTATTTGCTATACTTAAAAAAAAAAAAAATTTCCGGAGCAGGGATCTATTGCAATTGAAAATTACAATGCTGTACAATTCTGTAGCTCTCCAAAGTAAAAAGGTTATATTTATAAGGTTGTCATATACTTATTATTTTTAAGTATTATTTTGGATAATTTGCACTTTTCTTGAGTGTTATTGAAACGGAATACTTGCACTCTTGCTCAGTTACATTTCTAAGGCAACAATTATACTTTTTACTCCTTCATTTAGACCTCCAAAGTACAAAGTCTATTTTCGCAGGTCATCATTACTTGACTTGAGTCTGACTCAGTGTAAATTCTATTTAGACAAAACTATGCTCATTCGTCCTTGTGAGGAAACATCTTATCGTTCACCACAGCACAGTGTTTGACCTAAAGAAATATGTTATAATTATAGCTGTTGCTGTAGCAGAAAATGCAGACACTTGGTTGGTGATCACTCTATAAACAGACGAACTAAATACAAAGGTCTCAGTTTCAGGATGGAGCTTGTTGTGTTCTGTAGACAGTCAGGACTTTTTTTTCTACTAGCTACTTGAATTTTTAATTAGAGTTATTTAAGTGATATTCTAGATATTTTGTAAGGGAATACATTGTTAAGAGCATGGAAATGTAAGACCAACATTGCTTATTCTTTTATAAGAGAGCAGTAAAAGAAATTAGTGAAGAGCATCAGCACTCTAAGTAACATTCCTTCACATTTTAAGGTACTTAAAGTGCCAAAGTACTTCGGAAATGTATCAAATTAATTGTGTTTGCATATCTGATTGGATATTCCAGCTTCAAATATGCATATGCTCATATTATATGTTGTATTTTTGTTCCCTTTTAGGAATTTGAGAATAATGGTATGGCTGGCAATGCCTCTAGCTTTAAGGTAAGGCATATTGTATACACATATTACAGATTGCTATATATATAGTGTAATAAACCGCACTTGCCTTTAGCGAAATGTCCAATGGCATCATTCTGATGTTTGATAGATACACCAGACAATTAGAAACTCTCCTCCTCAGTCAAAACTTGATTCTTTCTCTGATAAATCGACTTTTCTTATGGTCTTATGGTCATTTCAGTGTCCACATACTGTTTCTAAAATTCATAGCATAATGAAAGAGCATTTTGAGTGGCTATACAAGCTTAGTTGAATCTTAGTGTCTTGAGTAGACTCATGGTAGACTCCTTGTTCCATAGCGTATTTTGACCTCCATGGCTCCAAAATGTGACCTTGGACCTCTCTTTTTGGCAGTTACCAGAAAGGTCCTAGCTTTTCCAAGATCCCATGCTGAAAAGAGAAGCCAGTCTCTCAGATCACTGTAAGCCTTGTCAATCAAGCTTGGCTTGGCTTTGGGCATGCTCTCTGTCTCTCTCTACCTTTCTCTGACTCAGGTGGTGATTAAGCCTGAGTTCTTTTCAACACAGGCTAGATCACACCATTGCCATAAAGTAAACATAGTATTATAGACAAATATCTGCAATCATGCCTTAGGTTGGTGGCTGCTTACAAAATTAGAGCATTTATATAGTGTATGGATGAGAGAAATATCTAAAAATAAAACAGTTTTTAATTCTGATCATTTGATTCATTGAAATGATTCAAATAAAAAGAACGATTCATTCACAAATCAGGCATTGCTATTTTAAATGTGACATTTGAAATGTATAATACTTATATATTTGCATCCTTGCTCCAGTCCCTCATTCCCTATACGTAATTGCATGGGAAAGAGTGACAAGTACATTTTGCAACGTTTTATGTTAAAAACTAAATATTAGGCCTATCTATGTGTCTGTAACTGCAGGTTAAATGCATCCATGTCCCCTCTGAGATACATAAACCGTGTAAATACATCTAAATGCTATTTCAGATGCAGACTCCAGAAATGTTTTCTTATGTTGGAATGAAAGACACTAAGTACATTTACATTACATTTACATTTAGAAATTTAGCAGATGCTTTTATCCAAAGCGACTTACAAATGAGGACAATGGAAGCAATCAAAATCAACAAAAGAGCAATGATATGCAAGTATACGAATCAGTTCTAATCAGGTTGAATTAGGCTCTTCAAATCCTAGTCATCTCAAAACCTGAATCAATAATAATAATTAATTCCCTTATACAATTAATGAGTTAATTTCATTACAATGTGAAACATCAGACCTATAATGAAACATGACATTGTCTAATCTCCATAGTATCAACATTGATCTCGTGTTCTTTGCTAAACCTAAAGTTACAAGGAACCATTGAAAAACTTAATTTTTAAGTAAAAATGTAAATAAATGCAAGACAGCTCACAGAGGAAAGCACTTTTAAGATGGTGCTGTCAGCAAATGGTTACCAGATGATCTGTTTGAGGAGTAAAGGAGAGAGCTGTGGAATATTACAGTTGTATCAACGTACATCATGCTGAGAGAAAAGATACGCAATGAATGGAATGCAATTACCTTTTCCAGAAGAAGAGGGTGACAGTACTGGGGTAACTTTGAAAAATGAAAGAGAAAAGGATGCAGGAAAGCACAGCTCCTTCTAACTATCAGACAGACATGAGTAAAGGTCAATTGTGAATGTGGCCCGGTGGGAAAAAGACACAGCTGACCTTTGCCACCTCAGTTGAAGTGCTGTTCAGATGGTATTTGGCATGTCAGTGGAGTGTGCATTTCCATCCAGACAGACAATGGAAGCAATCAAAATCAACAAAAGAGCAATGATATGCAAGTATATGCAAGATATGCATACTGAACACAATCTTGCTACTCAAGCTGTGTATGAAAATTTTTATATATATTTATTTGCTTCTTTTCCATTTTCTTGTACTTTTACTTAAAATACTTAAGTATGTTTAAGACTTAAAAAATACTTTTCGTACTTAAGTACAATAAACATCACATACTTTAAGACTTTTAATCAAGTAATATTCTAAATGGTGACTTCAACTTCTACCAAAGTTAGGCTCTTCAAATCCTAGTCATCTCAAAACCTGAATCAATAATAATAATTAATTCCCTTATACAATTAATGAGTTAATTTCATTACAATGTGAAACATCAGACCTATAATGAAACATGACATTGTCTAATCTCCATAGTATCAACATTGATCTCAAGTGTTCTTTGCTAAACCTAAAGTTACAAGGAACCATTGAAAAACTTAATTTTTAAGTAAAAATGTAAATAAATGCAAGACAGCTCACAGAGGAAAGCACTTTTAAGATGGTGCTGTCAGCAAATGGTTACCTGATGATCTGTTTGAGGAGTAAAGGAGAGAGCTGTGGAATATTACAGTTGTATCAACGTACATCATGCTGAGAGAAAAGATACGCAATGAATGGAATGCAATTACCTTTTCCAGAAGAAGAGGGTGACAGTACTGGGGTAACTTTGAAAAATGAAAGAGAAAAGGATGCAGGAAAGCACAGCTCCTTCTAACTATCAGACAGACATGAGTAAAGGTCAATTGTGAATGTGGCCCGGTGGGAAAAAGACACAGCTGACCTTTGCCACCTCAGTTGAAGTGCTGTTCAGATGGTATTTGGCATGTCAGTGGAGTGTGCATTTCCATCCAGACACGCATCCACTCAACTGTTCACATCAAAACGCTGATTTTCACTCTCTGTTCTCACACACACACACACACAAAAAAAAAACTGGTTTCCACAGGTTTCACCAAATTCTCATGCTGAGCACATACACACACACCAGTGATCAGGCAAATCGATGGCTACTAATTGGGTCGCATGGAGCTTTGGACACATGCATGCCGTGCCCAGCAGTGTGAAATGAACCAAATGAGAGGTCAGTGGAGAAGCAGATGACCCTTAGAGTGTAGAGGTCAGGGGTCCGTGCTTCTGGCATGTCCCACCTCTCGCTCTCATCCGCCCACTTTTTAGAAACACCGCAAATTTTGCTGTTGGTACAATTCCTAAGATGTCCAGATGTTTAGTGCAGGAACAAATGTTGGGTGCATAGAATTAGAGGTCTGCGCGGGACTATTTTTTTTGTCCTGCTCCCGCAAGGTTATATTCTATGGGATTACATCTCTGCCGCAATTCTGCAAAATCCGTTTTGCACGCGGGCGAACTGAGTTTTGTGGAGAAAATGTTGGTCTCGCAAAGAAGAAAGTATTTAGAGCGCACGAAAATAAATTTTGCATTTAAAATACATTTTTGGATATGTGCAGACCTTCTCATTTGCACGTGCAATGTTTCACTAGCTTGCTCACCTGATGCCAGCCCTCAGTGCTCTCTAAATGCCAACGGCTCGCTTGCTCAACACAGCCCAGCGTTACAATATGCCATAATTTTCTTTTCCATTTTCTTGTACTTTTACTTAAAATACTTAAGTATGTTTAAGACTTAAAAAATACTTTTCGTACTTAAGTACAATAAACATCACATACTTTAAGACTTTTAATCAAGTAATATTCTAAATGGTGACTTCAACTTCTACCAAAGTAATTTTCTGGTAAGATATCTGTACTTTTACTTGGCTTTCAGGTACTTTATACACCACTGGAAACCAGAAAACATGTTTTTGTGTCTCCAGTGCCCTTCACCACTTCACCATAATTTTCAGTACATAATATGTTTATATGTTTGTGACGGCCTCAGCATCATACAAGGAGAAGGTGGAGAAGGAAAGAAAATAAAACCACATTGGTTTTCATGTTGTAAGGCATTTGCGAACATCACACAAAGAATCAGAATCAGATCAGAATGAGCTTTATTGCCAGGTATGTTT
>NW_015507157.1:110603-111481 GCF_001515645.1 Sinocyclocheilus grahami
TTGTAATGTTTAATTTTAGCTGATAATAGTAGTTAGTAACAGATGATTTTTTTTTAAATGCTTCCATTCCAAGCGCACAAACTTTATAAAAAGTTCTATTTGATGGAGATCCTTTTTGCACCCAAAGGGAACCTTAAAATCCACCGTATATTTGTTTAAAGACGTTTGTATGATTGAACTGATCCATCATTTATTGTAGACCTTTGTTGCAAGGAATAAGTTCTTAACAGTTACAAAAGCACAAATACATTAAATAATATAGATTTAGAAATGTGTTATACTGTTAAGTATTGTTAATTGCCAAAGTATTTTAATGGTGTACTGAGTATTTTGTGACGTGATATCAGAAATAAAAAACAATGCTTCATTCATTCATTCATTCTTCTTCTGCTTAATATACCTGATAATATTTCAGTCATGTATAATAATAATAATTTAATAAAGAAAAAATTATAATACATTTTTATTTGCTGTCATTGGGTGGAACACTTGTTTAAACAAATAGTTTCAAAAATGAAAATTCTGTCATCATTTACTCAGTATCCTCAAGTTGATGCAGTTGCAATTGCAAACAGTTGCCCCCCCCCTGACTTTCATATGGAAGAAAATACTGGGGACCAGAAACTTTTTGGTAAACCACATTCTTCAAAATATCTTGTTTCATGTTCGCCAGAAGAAAGAAATGCATACAGGCTTGGAACAGCATGAGGAAATTGAGTAAATGATGACAGAATTTTTATTTTGGGGTGAAGTTTGCTCATCTTCTACTGGTTTGTTTTCAGCTCGTAACATTTTTTTCCTAAGCAAGTGTATTAGTGTGTACAGTATGTGTGCTGAAGGGATAGAGCACCCATAGATGAGGGAGAGGAGTGCTGGGA
>NW_015507158.1:0-13803 GCF_001515645.1 Sinocyclocheilus grahami
GAACAGGGCTGGAGCACCACCCCTCTCCTCTAATGCACCTCTGAAGACGATCTCTAGATAAGCCTCGACTCATTTCATTTGGCAGAGTGCTGAGTCTGGGATGACATGGGACCCGCTCTCACTTTCATTACCCATGATTACATCTGCCATTTGGGGTCACTGGAGACCTTCTCCCCACCGAAGAGTGGATGACAGATGCCACAAGAGAGCGTGTGCATGTGAGTGTGGGTTTGTGTATATGCTTCACCTGAGTGTGGTGGCTGTCCATGTGCCTGTGTAACGCCGAGGTCCTGGACGCATTAGACTTTGGATGTCCCACGTCTTCCAACGTCCCTATTGAAAGAGAAATATCCGGATGTTAAATGCAACATTCTTCATGCATGTTCTGGATTATGTTGCTCTAATGTATTGCTCTAACTGTAATCACATAATGCGAACACTACATGGAAATTCCTCAATTTCTTTCTCTTTAAATTTCTGTTATTTAGCTTGTATATTTAGCAAATTGTAATATAATTAGAAATTGTATATAATTTCAGCCTTAGTTTTATGATGCGTTTGTTAAATTATGTGACCATCAGATTCAGTGCTTTGACTGCATTCCAAGAATTCTTTAATAATAATCAAAATTATTTAAATTTTTAAGAGAATTAAATCTAAAAAAAAAAAATAAAAAAAAATGTATGCAAGACGTGCATAAAATCTGTATAAATTCCTAGATATGCATCACAAAAGTCATATTGACTGAATAATTGGAATGAAAACTGGTTTATTGCTAATTCATTTTGTAATATTAAGTTTTTTTAATTATTAAATCTTAAAAATCTAATCATGAGAACAAGGGTATAAATTAATAAATTAAATAATTGTTAAAATACTAAATAATGATTAATACATAAAAGTACACCTCCCCAGAGACGAAGCTCTCGTCGAATATAGCGAACTGTTTTTATTTATTCCCTTAATATTTCTAATATTACATATAGTGAAACAAATTAGAAGAAACATTTCATGTTAAACAGGTTGTTTTTGAAAGTCGGTGCTTGAAATAAAAGCTTTTTATTTCATTGATTTTTATTGATGACTGAAGTGTTAATTATTTATTATTATTATTTTATTTTAATCATAGGGCTATAATTCATAGTATAATAGAACTGTTTTAAAATACAGTTTTTTTTTAAAACATTTTAATTGAGGAGTAAATATATAGTCTAATCTTTTGTTATCCTCGCAGCACGTCAGTTATTTGGTAATTATTGTGGGGCAAATTAATTGTAGTTTTAATTTAATAATAAAATTAACTTCATAATAATAATAATAGGCCTAATAAAAATAAGAATGTAACAGGCCTACATTAATTGGAAATGCCAAATATCTTAATATTGCCAACAATTTATGTTTTTGACAATATCTCTGGCTATCGTCGATACAAGATCATCGTCTTTCGACACAACCCAGCAAGGGGAGGTTATCGTGGGGTCTTTCGCAGTGCGTGCCCGTCCGCTAACGTTACGCCACTGGGCAGACAGCACATTGTCTGTTACGTCGTTTGGGCTGCCTTGTTGAGTGCAGTGGCACTGAGAACATTACATTTCACACACTTTAAGCTGTTTTATTTTCCAAATGTAATAGAAGTAGTCCAACGAATCGATTCGTTCGGTTTGTAATGCATATCGAACCGAAAGCCTCGTACCGAACGGTTCAATACGAATATGTGTATCGTTACACCCCTAGAAAGTAGCTATTGCCCAAATGTTTAGCAACAAGGATGTCATTGTAATAAATCCATATGAATTCCGACTGGTCTTGTTTCTTACATCTACTATATTTGCATATTGTTTAATGTCAACCACAAAGATGCATAAATAAATAAATCCATTATTATATGTTATGAAAACATTATAACAAGAACAACAATAATAATAATGGGGGGAAAAAAACATGTTATCATCATAGTAGATTTCCAAACATTACGGTACCAAAAAAGTACCATGGTATTACAGTCGTGTTCATAAAAAATGACTAGGCACTAGTATCATATTAAGAAACAGCCCCAATTCTGAAAACCATCACAGTCACTAAAAAACTTGTACAACAGATATGTCTAAAACCTGAGCTCCCTAAACTTTAACACTATTCTTCTGCTGTCTTGCAAGCACTGGTATTTCCTTTGGGAAATGCAAATTAGTTCATATACCATTATCTTGAAGATGCAGGCATTTAATGGCTGAGTGTATAGGTCACTGCTGGCTGTTTAAAACTTCCACCCACTACATCCCATCATGTGGAATATGGAAGTTCCCCCCGACACGCAGATATTAGCCTCACTGAGAGGACAAAAGGCCAAGAGACAGTGAGTGTATGTGTTTGTTTAAGGGAGACAGAGAGACCCTGAGCCATCTGATGGCTCTTTAGGAGAGCACTTTATCAAGTCCAGGGCCTTTCACTTTAATCACGGCCTGGCTCAGTGATAGCTTCTGGGTCAACTCGCTCCATCTTATCTTGTCTATTTCTCCAATCCCTTCCATTTCACTATCTGCTCTTATTCTGCCATACTTTCCTTTTCTCTTATTCTCTCACTTTATCTCCAATGTTTCCTCATGCATGTAAAGCACTGTGCCTGTGTGGTGTATGTCACGCTCAGCTGGCCAAAGGTTACGCAGTCATTGGAGCTGTCTCTGTGGTAAACAAACCTTGGGGGAAGGCTGGGCCGGCCAATGACATGCGATTGAGCTTTGAATAATTGGATGGATGCACATTAAGACATGCAACGGCCAATGGCTTAATGTAACATGGGATTGTGGGGTGCTGTGGGGTTAGCCTCCTCTACTCTTGATCACATTTATAAAGTAATGAAGAGAAAGAGTAGTAGACCTAACATTTTCACCCGAGTGATAATGGGTCTCATCACTAATAACTGCATACAAGTCTAATTTACGTGGCCAGAAAATGTTCTTGAGAATCTCAGTCGGATTTACATTAGGTGAAATTTGCAATATTTATTCCTACCCTCCTTTAATGTTGATGCACATGTTGATTATTATTCTAAATGAGGTAAATATATATAATGCACATAGTAATTAGCAATGATTTCGGATTCACAAACAAGTGACTTGGAATATGAACCAGTTCTTTTTAGTGAATCATTCAAAAATATTGATATATATTAAACATATATTTTATATTTGTGTAAATAGATTGCATTTATTTATATAGCATTTTTATTATATACAAATATATATATAAAATCTAAATGTAAATATAAATGAAATCTCATATATATATATACAGTGGGGCAAAAAAGTATTTAGTCAGCCACCAATTGTGCAAGTTCTCCCACTTAAAAAGATGAGAGAGGCCTGTAATTTTCATCATAGGTATACCTCAACTATGAGAGACAAAATGAGGGGAAAAAATCCAGAAAATCACATTGTAGGATTTTTAAAGAATTAATTGGTAAATTCCTCGGTAAAATAAGTATTTGGTCACCTACAAACAAGCAAGATTTCTGGCTCTCACAGACCTGTAACTTCTTCTTTAAGAGGCTCCTCTGTCCTCCACTCGTTACCTGTATTAATGGCATCTGTTTGAACTCATTATCAGTATAAAAGACACCTGTCCAAAACCTCAAACAGTCACACTCCAAACTCCACCATGGCCAAGACCAAAAAGCTGTCAAAGGACACCAGAAACAAAATTGCAGACCTGCACCAGGCTGGGAAGACTGAATCGGCAATAGGTTAGCAGCTTGGTGTGAAGAAATCAACTGTGGGAGCAATTATTAGAAAATGGAAGACATACAAGACCACTGATAATCTCCCTCAATCTGGGGCTCCACGCAAGATCTCACCCCGTGGGGTCAAAATGATCACAAGAACTGTGAGCAAAAATCCCACAACCACACGGGGGGACCTAGTGAATGACCTGCAGAGAGCTGGGACCAAAGTAACAAAGGCTACCATCAGTAACACACTGCACCGCCAGGGACTCAAATCCTGCAGTGCCAGACGTGACCCCCTGCTTAAGCCAGTACATGTCCAGGCCCATCTGAAGTTTGCTAGAGAGCATTTGGATGATCCAGAAGAGGATTGGGAGAATGTCATATGGTCAGATGAAACCAAAATAGAACTATTTGGTAAAAACTCAACTTGTCGTGTTTGGAGGAGAAAGAATGCTGAGTTGCATCCAAAGAACACCATACCTACTGTGAAGCATGGGGGTGGAAACATCATGCTTTGGGGCTGTTTTTCTGCAAAGGGACCAGAACGACTGATCCGTGTAAACGAAAGAATGAATGGGGCCATGTATCATGAGATTTTGAAAAAAACATGTTATCATCATAGTAGATTTCCAAACATTACGGTACCAAAAAAGTACCATGGTATTACAGTCGTGTTCATAAAAAATGACTAGGCACTAGTATCATATTAAGAAACAGCCCCAATTCTGAAAACCATCACAGTCACTAAAAAACTTGTACAACAGATATGTCTAAAACCTGAGCTCCCTAAACTTTAACACTATTCTTCTGCTGTCTTGCAAGCACTGGTATTTCCTTTGGGAAATGCAAATTAGTTCATATACCATTATCTTGAAGATGCAGGCATTTAATGGCTGAGTGTATAGGTCACTGCTGGCTGTTTAAAACTTCCACCCACTACATCCCATCATGTGGAATATGGAAGTTCCCCCCGACACGCAGATATTAGCCTCACTGAGAGGACAAAAGGCCAAGAGACAGTGAGTGTATGTGTTTGTTTAAGGGAGACAGAGAGACCCTGAGCCATCTGATGGCTCTTTAGGAGAGCACTTTATCAAGTCCAGGGCCTTTCACTTTAATCACGGCCTGGCTCAGTGATAGCTTCTGGGTCAACTCGCTCCATCTTATCTTGTCTATTTCTCCAATCCCTTCCATTTCACTATCTGCTCTTATTCTGCCATACTTTCCTTTTCTCTTATTCTCTCACTTTATCTCCAATGTTTCCTCATGCATGTAAAGCACTGTGCCTGTGTGGTGTATGTCACGCTCAGCTGGCCAAAGGTTACGCAGTCATTGGAGCTGTCTCTGTGGTAAACAAACCTTGGGGGAAGGCTGGGCCGGCCAATGACATGCGATTGAGCTTTGAATAATTGGATGGATGCACATTAAGACATGCAACGGCCAATGGCTTAATGTAACATGGGATTGTGGGGTGCTGTGGGGTTAGCCTCCTCTACTCTTGATCACATTTATAAAGTAATGAAGAGAAAGAGTAGTAGACCTAACATTTTCACCCGAGTGATAATGGGTCTCATCACTAATAACTGCATACAAGTCTAATTTACGTGGCCAGAAAATGTTCTTGAGAATCTCAGTCGGATTTACATTAGGTGAAATTTGCAATATTTATTCCTACCCTCCTTTAATGTTGATGCACATGTTGATTATTATTCTAAATGAGGTAAATATATATAATGCACATAGTAATTAGCAATGATTTCGGATTCACAAACAAGTGACTTGGAATATGAACCAGTTCTTTTTAGTGAATCATTCAAAAATATTGATATATATTAAACATATATTTTATATTTGTGTAAATAGATTGCATTTATTTATATAGCATTTTTATTATATACAAATATATATATAAAATCTAAATGTAAATATAAATGAAATCTAAGGGGGTCTGAATACTTTCCGTACCCACTGTATATATATATATATATATCAAGCAGCCCTCTTTGTTGCCTATAGTATAGTATAGTTTAGTATGTGTGATCTGTGTTGGTTTGAATGCTTTAAAACATGCAATTGCAAATGATTTGTAACGAATGTACATTAATGAATGAGATCCAGTGTTTGGTGTGCAGTCTTTACAAGCTTCATCACCCTTAACCTCTTGTGTGCCATTACCATTAGATATCTGGTTGCCGTTTTCAATGGGTGCAGGGTTCGAAGAGTTGGGAGAGGTGTGGTTGTTGGCGTTTTTGTCCTGTAACTGTGCTGACGGAGAGATGGGGCCTTGATCCTCTCGACCTGGCAGGTTAATGTTGGAATTTGAGAGTCCTATGGCAAAGAAATGAAGAAAAACATTTAATAAGTACACTGATTCGCAAATGTAACCTATGCTTCAGCACAACACAAGGCCCCACAGACCATCTAACCGCGGCCATCGACCTATGTGTTTCACAGTTTATGACAAAAAAAGGTGAGGAAGTGACATGCAAGTTAACACCTGCCACCTTGAGTCACTAACATTTCTGCAGGGGCATCTGCAGCTGCTCTGGCCAGAAATTACGGGAATGATTGAGTCTAGCAATGACGTTGACAGGAGGAAGAACGGAAGAACGGGGGGGTGTTTAAGCCTCATGGCATGTGCGCCTGCTTGGATCTGACCGCCACAGGGATGGATATAGCACAGGGGTCAGCTGCCCCTTTAAAAAAGCCCTGTTAAAATCCCTGTTTCCATTACAGCATGCTCTCACTCATGTCATGAGTATCTGACTTCACAGCCAGCGTTTGGGGTTATCAGAGATTCATTAACTGCAGCTTTGTGTCTGGGACCCCTACTGACACTACCTTATACAGTGCTGCTTAAAAGTTTGTGAACCCTTTAGAATTGTCTATATTTCTGCATAAATATAACCCCAAAAAATCATCATATTTTCATGCAAGTCCAGAAAGTTGACAAAGAGAACCCAATCAAACAAATGAGATGAAAATATATACTTTCTCATTTATTTATTCAGGACAATGATCCAATATTTCAAATTATGCAAAAGTATGTGAATCTCTAGGATTAGCTGTTAATTTGAAGGTGAAATTAGAGTCCATCTGTTCAGAGGTGTTTTTAATCAGTGAGATGACTATCAGGTATCAGTGTGTGCCCTGTTTTATTTAAAGAACAGGGATCTATCATCATGTTTGTGGAAGTGTATCATGGCACAAACAAATTAGATCTCTGAGGAGCTCAGAGAAAGAGTTGGTGTTGCTCATCAGGCTAGAAAGGTTTCAACAGCCATCTCTAAAGAGTTTGGACTCATATATATATATATATATATATATATATATATACACACACGCCATATATACGCAATACAGCATGCAAAAATGTTGTGTTGTAGACATGCTTTGAAATATTTCTCAAGCATGACACTAACACAAACATTATGACAGATTAATGTTTGTACATTTCACACACAGTCGTGAACATGTACATTAATGCGAGAAGTAATTTCCTCTGCTCTGGAGTGACACTAAGTGTGTCCTAAGACGTGCAAACACACACACACACACACACACATTGTACTCTGGGGATTCACAAACATTGCAGCGATTCACATCCGTCAGCAGAGCGGGAGACTTTGATATTTAATATTTCATAGCTACATCATCTCTTGTCCATGTAATATTTATGTGACTGGAGCTAATACCCCCTGTGCCCTTTACAATAAACTGAATCAAGACAGAGAGAAAAAATTAAAAATAAAAATATATATATATATATATATATATATATATATATACACACACACACACATACATACATACATACATACATATACATAGATATATAGATAGACATACACACATACATATATATCTCCAGACGACATTACACATGCACCCAGTAATTAAAGCTCATTGATTGTCTCCATAACATCCCAGAAAATGCTATTACACATGAATTTAACAAACCAGACATCTCAATCATTCACTGTAATCAAAGGAGAGTCCATATTGTTAAAATGATCTTTGCTTTAGATCCATATATAATTTTAAAATATCTGCTTCTGATTGATGCAATTAGTCGTAGTGGTAGCTAAGTTAATTGTATTGATCTTGGCGATGCATATAAACAGAATGCATACAGCGGATTCTCGCCACTAGATAGGAAAATGTCAAACAGTTCAACAAATACAGGTGCATCTCAATAAATTAGAATGTCGTGGAAAAGTTCATTTATTTCAGTAATTCAACTCAAACTGTGAAACTAGTGTATTAAATAAATTCAATGCACACATACTGAAGTAGTTTAAGTCTTTGGTTCTTTTAATTGTGATGATTTTGGCTCACATTTAACAAAAACCCACCAATTCACTATCTCAACAAATTAGAATACTTCATAAGACCAATAAAAAAAAACATTTTTAGTGAATTGTTGGCCTTCTGGAAAGTATGTTCATTTACTGTACATGTACTCAATACTTGGTAGGGACTCCTTTTGCTTTAATTACTGCCTCAATTCGGCGTGGCATGGAGGTGATCAGTTTGTGGCACTGCTGGGGTGGTATGGAAGCCCAGGTCACTGGGCAGCAGTCCAGTTCTTCTTCTCCTTAGCTTCTTCTTCTCCAGGTAAGACGCCTCTGACGTTGTTCGTTGTTCAAATTCTTGAATCGATTTTGCTTGACAGTCCTCATAAGGCTGCGGTTCTCTCGGTTGGTTGTGCATCTTTTTCTTCCACACTTTATCCTTCCACTCAACTTTCTGTTAACGTGCTTGGATACAGCACTCTGTGAACAGCCAGCTTCTTTGGCAATGAATGTTTGTGGCTTACCCTCCTTGTGAAGGATGTCAATGATTGTCTTCTGGACAACTGTCAGATCAGCAGTCTTCCCCATGATTGTGTAGCCTAGTGAACCAAACTGAGAGACCATTTTGAAGGCTCAGGAAACCTTTGCAGGTGTTTTGAGTTGATTAGCTGATTGGCATGTCACCATATTCTAATTTGTTGAGATAGTGAATTGGTGGGTTTTTGTTAAATGTGAGCCAAAATCATAACAATTAAAAGAACCAAAGACTTAAACTACTTCAGTCTGTGTGCATTGAATTTATTTAATACACGTGTTTCACAATTTGAGTTGAATTACTGAAATAAATGAACTTTTCCACGACATTCTAATTTATTGAGATGCACCTGTACTGGCCTCCATGGTGTCTTTTAGATGTAACCAATCACGGACTAAGATATTTAGATTAAAATTGTCAGTTGCACATTTGTGAAACAACATTGAATTTCTTACACTTATTTTGCACACAAGCACATATGGGTCAGGGTCATATGGGACCCATGCTCATAAATTAATGATGGGAGTAGGTAAAGCATCTTTAATTAAATACAAAGGTTAAGAGGAGGAGGCGAGGGAAACTGTGTTAGACACAGCATGTGAACTAAATTGGCAAACACACCCAACATCCTTCTTAAGAATGCTTTCTCGTCAAATTATCTTATTTTAATGTGACATTTAATGCTCTTTTCCTTAAATGAATATGTCCTTAATGTGCATTATATATTAGTTAAAAAAAAGATGCCAGAACACCATTCCAGATTATTCTGACTCAATTCAACATTTGGGCCCATAGTGTAGAAGCATTTAAGGGCAGTTGTTGCATAAAGATGTTGTTGTGCCGTAAAAGTGATCCAGAGCAGATGCAAAATACAGCCTAAACCTCCATCATACATAAACGCTCTGCCTGCATCAGAATGGGTTTCTGAGAGAGAACACTGAGGTTTTATGGTAAATGACTGTTTTATCAGTACTGACCTCACTTTTGTTTGACAAAGACAAAGCATGGCACTGGATGAGTCAAGAAAAATCATACTAAACAGGACGTGCCTTTCAGTAACCACATATATGAAATGACATTTAACCAGAAGAGTGCTGGGAAAGTTTCTATAATTTGACCAGACTATTTTAATGCTCCTCCAGCAAATTAAGCATGACCATGTGTGCTGGTGAGCATAAACTTCTTTGATGAGCTATAAAAAATCTGTGTTTCAAGACAAATCTGTGATTCATGTCTCTGGAGCATGCAATACAACAGTTTAAAAGGACAGTTCACACAGAAATGAAAACTGTGTAATCATGAGCTGTGTTTCCATCACCCTTCAAACTGTGCAAATTTAATATTTTGCAAAACTGCAATGGAAACCGTTTTTCTGCATTTACAGGTCACCTGGTGTAAATAAAAATCACAATCATTCTTTAATGTACTATAACCTCCAAGAAACCCCTCATATGAGGCCGCTCTAAAGAACAAGCAGATTTCATAGTCATTAATGCTTGGATAACCCCTTATTTATACTGCACACGTCTGCGGCGCATTACGGCTCAGATGTGGCCACTCTAGTCAATGCTTGTGTTTATGCCAGCCACGTTGCCACACGTCTATGCTCGCAAAAGATACATGTCTATGTCTCCTTCGATTAAAAATAATGGCTAGTGCGACGGCTGCAATATACGTAAACCTACCATCCATCAACATGACTTATCGCGAGAGGAAAGAAATACGTTTTAGTATTACATCAGTTAATCGAAACACCATCATTTTGCAATAGGTTTTTTATTGACATTTATAAAATATCGCAAAATTTTGACTTTGACTTTCTTTCTACTGTGAAACAAAAGATTTCAGCAAAAAGTAGAAATACTGTCGCTCTGTGGCACTTTCAACATTGATTTTTCTGACTGAGAGGCCGGACATGGTTCAACACTGGATCAACTATAGACAAAGTGCTTGAGAGACCTGCTTGGTCATTCATGTATGCAATTCCTTTTGGTGCCAATAGGAATAAGTAATTATGTAAGGAATAATTACTTACAACACCTTTAGAACACATGTACCCAAACACATGCACACACCCTCACTCACCGCTGTCACGGATCTTTCTTCCAGTGGTGGACTTGCGAAGAAGGCTGCGCCCTGAGCTGAAAAGGGTGTTGAGCTCATCTAGAGGGCTGGTGAGGGGTCTTCCATTGGCAGGGTTGAAGAGCAGAGGCGAGGAGGAGCAGGAGTGAGCTCTGCGGGGCTCTGGCCTCGAGGTCTTTACTGGGGAGAAGGGAGGTTTGGAATACGAACCCCCGCAGAGACGGTCTGACACGGGATAAAATACCCTCTCTTTGGGAGAATCGGTGGTAGCCACAGAAGCTGCACGGGTCAGGGCCAAGACGTTTGGTTCAGGGGGAAAGGGGAAGTGGGATGGGGGACGGTAAGGAGGTGGAAGTGCTGCCGGAGGGGGAGGAGGAGTCAAGGGTGGCGTAGATTTGTCTGGCATTAAAATGGAAAGACTCGGTGAGGAGTCAGCTCTTTGTCGGGTATACTGTGGTGAGAGTGGGCTGCCCCCATCCTGGCTGGTGTAGTTGAGGTTGGTCTCGAACACTGGCAGCTTCTTCACCTCCAAAGGTGTAAGGGGGGACTCATCCGAGGCGGGAGAGCAGGTGACAGGGGACGGAGGGAAGACTAGAAGTGGGGGACGATGTTGAAGGAGGTTGGGGAATGGAGCAGGAATGTCACATGCCGTCCCATCCTTGCCCTGCTGCTTTCCCCCGAGCGTGCCAGAGTGCTCCATCAAAGTCACAGGCCTCTTGATTTCCAGCACTGGGGCAGGTAGGATATTAGTAGTGGGATTGACAGCTTCAGGCTTGACCACTGGAGCTGACCCCACCTCATCAGTTGGGAAGTACTTCATTTCCTCGTATACCGCCTCTCCCAGTTCTGGACTGTGGGAGTCTGCCAGTCTGAGGGTTCTTGAGGCCCCCACCATCTCAATATACACATCCTCCTCATCCTGGCAGGGGTATAGGCTTAGCACAGAAGAATGGGGACCGTCCGCAGATGCTGCTCGCTGGATGAGGCCCAAGCAGTGGCCGCCTCGTAACAGGCTGACAAGTTTCATGTCCGTGGGCCGTGCAGGAGAAGGTACAGAGATCTCCTCATAGGAGCCCGTCAGTTTAGTATTAGGGCTACGTTTGGGCTTGGGGGGTGGGATTTTCTTCATGGTGCTGTAGTCATCACTATGAGGACGAGGTTTAGAAAGAGCTTGAGGTATAGTGGGATGATGGATGGTTTTGGAAGGAAAGGGAAAAGCTATTTACTGGAATGCCAGGAACAATTATCAATATTGAAGTAGATTAAGACATTTAGTTCTGTGTTGCATGAAACATGTATATGGCCAAAAGTATGTGGACATTTGAACACCACACCAACATTGTATTTAAAATTAATTAATATTTAATCTACATTTATTACACTGAAACTACTGTCATTAATGGCAAGTTGATACTCCCTAATTCTCCTTGCACTCTTCTGGAAAGGTCTTTTCACTAGATGTTGGAATAGGGATGCAAGTATTGCACGTATTCTGACACAAGCGCATCAGTGAGGCTAGACCTTGATGTTGCATGATGGGGTCTGGCTCCCAAAGGTAAATCAGTGGGATTCAGGTTTAGGCTTTGTGCAGGTCAATATTTCATATGTATAATAGAAGAGGGTGTCCACATACTTTTGGGCATGCAGTGAATGTTTCAGCTCATATTTATACGTACGATCAGAAGGAGAGAGTTGGGATTTTGGTGGGCTTCCAGATGGAGAGGCTTGACCCTCAGCAGGGCTGTCTTTGGGTGCAATACTCAGCCCTGCACATACTGCCTCGTACGATGCACTCAGACGTGTATTAGGGTCTCGTTTGGGTTTGGGAGGAGGTTGTTTTCGTGGGGAGGAGAGGCTCCCTCCATTTCCCTCCTCAGTGGAGTGTGGCGCAGGCTGAAGGGCTGCTTTGATTGATGTCCCGATGCTGGAGTGTACCAAGCTGTCCATAACCAGGGGTAGAGGCACAGAGCTGGAGCGGAAATGCCGGAGTGGTCTGTTCCCCCCACGATCTGCCACATTGTTAACCCTCCCACTTTTTTCAACAGCCCTAAACAAAAGGATGATGGGATGAATAATTTAGCAAATTCAAATGGTACAACTGCTTGTGGAAATAAGATTTCGAGTGCCGTTTCTGTCATTCATCATGACTGGTATTACCCTGGTATCTTTCCCCCTCCCCAATCTAGCAAATCATTATTTACTCATATGTTCGTTATTTCAATCATTCACTCACTATCAGACTAGAAGCATATGTCCTGTCTCAATGTATGATCAGTAGTGAAGGTGCTAAGCAGCTGTCATGTGTGGGAGGATCAGCCTCAACCTTCATAAAATCAATACACCAATGTCAAGCTGTCCATTAATTTTTGGGCTAAGATTTCATTACACTACACTAACTGGAATGGGTGTTTCCTTAACAATAAAGATAAATAAAATAAATGACTAGTCTTGTCAATCGAGTAAAATAATAATTACATGATATGCAGATCAAATTAATTCACAAAAAGTGGTACCTCATGGTAGTCAGGTGGCACAATGAATTGTGGTAAAAAAATATATATACACAGTGCAAAACAAAGTGGTTTGCTCTTTGTGCATATTTGTTTTTTTAGCATGCATTAATATTAAAAACTCAGACACTACTCATTTAAATGTTCCCTTGATACCAGTAAACGATAACAACAAATTAGCATTGCATTATGATTCTAAACTCTATGATATACAGAAAGCCTGAAAAGATTATTTACATTACTGATTGTTTAAGTCTAAGCCAATTCCTGTAATACTCTAATGTGACAAACACACTCTTGTTTGATATTTCCCCTATAATCTGGGCCTACCATCTGTTGTTCTCGCAGGAAAAGCGATGGAGTGTTGGGGTGGATGGTCTTTGGGGAACAGGGGGTGGTGAGGGGTTACAGTGACTTAAAAATCTAAGGAGATTTCAGCAACCCAGAGTGGGGGTGGGTCTTATCTCTCTCTCTGATTAGCAGTATGGAGCTCCTCACTGATTGAGTTTGCCACATCTAGATTAGCTATGAAACCCCATCACTCAATCACCTGCACCTCCCTCATTTGTGATGCTAAAAGTGAATGTATGTGATAAATGCGTGTGCGTGTTTTAAAGAACAAGAAGCCCACCCCCTTCATATGATAAGATGGTCATTGCA
>NW_015507158.1:14334-15684 GCF_001515645.1 Sinocyclocheilus grahami
GTTTTGGATATAATCAGACACTCCAGTATAATTTAGACTGTTAGAGTGTCTAATATAATCCTTTAAAAGGAAGTCTTATAGTAGCACAGATGCATTTGAGAAGCCACATCTGATTGAATTTTAGCAGACAAAACAAGATTTCTTATTAGAGATCCTCTAAGGGACACCAATATGAATATTATTATTTCCTAGATATGTATTTTATTTTAAGAACTAATTAAACAATAGAGACAGGAGCACACTCAACTTCTGAGAAGCAGAGAACCTTGTTACCCTAGAAATAGCAGATTTTAATAATTGAGAATAGTTTTATATTGAGATGTGTGTATTGTAAAAAGAGATTACTAACAATTCATGGTTAGTTAAAAAGTAACACATTCTCTGCTATAAGTTTCACCTCTTGGGTGAGTCTTCTTCTTTGCCCACAGGTTCTGGTCTCTCGCCCAGTGGTGGAGCACTGATGAGACCCCGGAGGCGGTCGTTCTCTCGTGCAATATCTGCTGCGTTTTGGATGACCAGGCTGTCGTAAGCACGCATACCCAAATCCTCTGCTCCCTGCAGGAACCGTTGGATGTTACACTGCTCCTTCTGCCGAGACGTGAGCCTGCGACGCGCACATTGCCTGGCCAACCAGCCACGCACCACTGAATCACACACACGATTAAGTAAAAATATGAGCTTGGTGACAGATCATACAGTATGACCACACATCACTTTACCTTTCTGACAGACAATAATCTTCCTGTGCAGTTGATGGCAGCGGTCATTAAGGTGATCAGCCTGCCAGTATCTCAAGAAAACCTTACTGTTCCCCATCTGAACAAGAGAAGAAAAGTGGAAGAGAGATAGGTAATCACATTAGCTCTGTTCCAAAATCGAGTTTGCTGCCTACTACCTATATACATGGGAAAAAAGATTTTTGCTGCTTGTCCAATTTACTTGAAATCAGCTAAAGCAACACAATTGCTGAACATTTGATCACAACTTAATTTAATTTTGTACAGCCCACTTAAATATGTCAAATTAAAGTTCACTTAA
The DNA here is from genome assembly GCF_001515645.1 of Sinocyclocheilus grahami. Classification (NCBI taxonomy): domain Eukaryota; kingdom Metazoa; phylum Chordata; class Actinopteri; order Cypriniformes; family Cyprinidae; genus Sinocyclocheilus; species Sinocyclocheilus grahami. Next base: position 15,373 of record NW_015507158.1, read on the forward strand.
TCCACTTTGTTGTTGAATCGTTATTGCATTGAATGAAACTGCATGGATAGATTTTTAGTTCACAGCATGCTTTACATAGGACTGAATTGGGTAGAAAATTATAAAATTACGTGTTATTTTATGAATTTTTAAGTAAAAGGAAAGACCTGTTTGTGTTTAAGGTTCAGTTTGGGACATTTTTGTTTTTGAGGAGATTGTGGTTAGATTGTATGATGGTTTTATGAAGATTATGGTGTTTGTTGGTTCATTCCGTGAACGTTACTGTAAATGTCAGTGCTGTGGCAAGTAAACAATTAGGATTAATTTTAAGAT
>NW_015507158.1:16243-17089 GCF_001515645.1 Sinocyclocheilus grahami
CCCCGATGGACATTTCCCTAAAGCTCTGTAGACATCTTTGGTAACTCACCTGCCAGCCCTGGAGTTTACAATGCTGCAGAATGTGCCGACACTTCTCCTCTGCGGAGGCTTTCTTCCTGTCGGTGAGGATGGTGTCCACCAGCTCTCTGTATCTGCACCACAAACCCAAAGAACATCACTGTCACACACATACTCAACTGCAGAGGAACTCTATGAGCCCATTACTGCTGCATTATAGCATGATGGTCACTAATGCCTGTACGGGAATGCTGTCTGCATTAACCATAAGGACTACCCACTTCCTGCTGGCCTTGTTTAACAGGGCTGTGATTTTCAAATGCAATAACCATCTAGGACTTCTGAGGTTAAGCTACAAAAGACAATGCTCAATCAGCTTCACTCTCTTGGTGGGAAAACCCACAGAGAGATGCAATTCGAGGGTCAAAGGGTTTCAGAGTCTGCAAGACTTCTCAGCATCTGCTGCGGTGGCTGTTGGCAAGACAACCATTCACAGAGAAAGGTCAAACTTGGAGAGCTTTGCTGCATTGTTCTGGGGTAGAGGGATCAAGCATCTGTGGTGTGAGAGGGTAAACTGTAGACACACCCCTCGAACACGTGTGTGTGTTTGTGCATTTGGATTATGCGTTATGAACATCTGGCGCAAGTGAATGGTGTTTAATACTCAACGAGACAAGAGGAATTCACAAAGGAAGAACTCGAGCATGCGTGATCCATGCTAATTACATCTAGAAAAAAATGCGTCTGTTGCTTTTCAAATTGTAGGTTCAGGAAGTGAATGTACATTTTCAGATTGTTCGTTCATTTCAAAATAAAAAAATAAAAAAA
>NW_015507158.1:18175-25971 GCF_001515645.1 Sinocyclocheilus grahami
GAATCGTCACATATTTAAATCGATTTTCAACCGGCTTGCGGTTAAATGTTACATCCCTAATGATAACGGTTTTAAAAATCAAATACTGATATGTTTATACGATACATATGATAATTTCATAAATAATCCAGTACAATTTCTATATAGCTGAAATAAAAAACATAATAGTTGGATCACATTTACTGTTGCTCTGCCAAATTTTGCAGGTGAAGTCCATTCATTTCAATAGGTATCGGTGTGATTTGGAGTTTCACGCAACGGGCGAAAAAGTTCCCTATGCGGATTTAGTTCATGTTCAAATTGTTCATGCGAATTTGTGAATTTTAGTGCTGATAAACACATAACTGCTTGGTTTGAAAGCCACTTCTGTGTGAGCGGTGATTTACACATCGCTCGGCTATTGATAATGGACCCTTTCTTCTGCTTGCAAATTTTTGCCTAAATTTTATGAATATGACCACACCTTAACACCGACTGCCACCCATCATGGAAAAAAAAGACATGCTGCAACTGCTGCATAAAATCACGTTGTCAGAAATGGAAGATGAAAACGAGACTCTACAAAAACATAAAATAAAAATTATTTAGATATATCATTACTGTGAATTCTGACATGATAGACATGATAACCATGTAGCGAAAATGTGATATTGTGAGACACATTTTTAATACTTCTGTTCATATATTTTTAAATTTCACCGCAAATCTTTTGTTGCCCCATATAATCATTTACACATCTCATTCCCAAAACATTCTGCATTTTTGATGTGACTTTCCAATAATACTTCACAAAATTTATCTTTTATTCTGCCTGCCTATTTACACAATTAAACATGTGGTGAATACTTTCTCATACGCAGCTGCATTATGGGCCATTAAAGTGTCGCGCCTGTGATTCGTGAGGCAAGAAATCTTAATGCAAGAGTGAAAACTGACATCCTGACTTTCAACAAAAATGAATAAATAATTTGCACAATACCCTCACTTCCACTGAGCACACAGCTCGCATGCTTTGGTCAAGTGGCACATGGTGAACAGATGGGAGGGTGGGATTGCAGGGATTGGGGGGCTTCTCCATGCGCTCAGTCAAACACTTGCTTAAGCCAAATTAACTCAGCGTCTCCCTTTCAATGTGATTTACAGCAGCCTGGTGCTTCTGAACTTCCCCTAACCCTTCTTCTATGACCAATACCCACGGCTTCCCACAGGAGTCATCAACCATGAAGGGAGCAAGGGGAAACCAAAGACCTCTTGTATATGAATATGAAAATTATCGATGCCCTCACAGTTTGTAGGACCTTTGGGGATTGAGTCATATGAACTCAACAGGGTCGACTGCCTGGCAGTTAAACTCTGAATTGGGATTATGGGAGGGGGGAGATCTACCTCAATATTCACAGTAAATACCCACAATAAAACAGGGAGGATGACTACAGACCATCATCTCTTATTCTTAGCATCATTATGGCGATAAGAACTGCTGACGGCATTTCTGCTGTCAGGAAAAAAAGCAGGGACTCGTGTATGAGCATGTATATTAATGCATAAATCAAATAGCTATACATTTCAAAGTACCAGAGCTGAGCGTATTAAGAAAAAAAATGGGAAGGTACAGAGAGAGCCTCATGTAAATCAGTGTATTATTGCAGGGTGTCCTGTTCCCAGCTGTTATCAATTACAGCCTCACTAGGTGAAATATATATATATATCACACGAGTATTTGTGTAAAACAAATAAACCAGATTAAATGAGTAAGGCAGAGCCAGCTGGTGGTTCATGTTATGAGGATCTTTTCAGATTGAGAAAGAATTTTTGCACATGCAAGCTGCAATGTGATATCTGATGTATGCATTTTGCATTATGATGGCTACTGTATCCATGAAAAGAAAAAAACATTTGTGCATTATAAAAAAAAAATTAAAAAAAAGGGCATACATTTACAATGTATCTAAAACTTCTTCTTTAAAGATGTTTGTCATGATGTTTGTTTATCTTTCAAGATGAAGCAACGGAGGTCTTGGAGATGCAAATAAAGTTATTTATTTATTTATTTCAGCAAAGTCACATTAAATTGATGTTTATAATGTCACAAAATAATGTAAAAAAAAAAAATGTTCCTCTGAACTTTCTATTCATTAAAGAATCCTGAACAACACGTATTACTGTTTGTACAACGATATTAAGAAGTACAACTGTTGTTGATATGAAAATAAAAATATATAATAATAAAAAGCATATTATAATGATTTCTGAAAGAAACATCACCATATGACACTGAAAACTGGAGTAATGATGCTGAAAATTCAGTTTTGCTGTCAAAATGTATTGAAATAGAAAGCAGTTATTTTAAATTGTAATAATATTTCACAATATTATTATATAATATGTTTTAATATATTTTAATACATATACAGTGTATATATATATATATATATATATATATATATATACACACAGTGGGGAAAAAAAGTATTTAGTCAGCCACCAATTGTGCAAGTTCTCCCACTTAAAAAGATGAGAGAGGCCTGTAATTTTCATCATAGGTATACCTCAACTATGAGAGACAAAATGAGAAAAAAAAATCCAGAAAATCACATTGTAGGATTTTTAAAGAATTTATTTGCAAATTATGGTGGAAAATAAGTATTTGGTCAATAACAAAATTTAATCTCAATACTTTGTTATATACGCTTTGTTGGCAATGACAGAGGTCAAATGTTTTCTGTAAGTCTTCACAAGGTTTTCACACACTGTTGCTGGTATTTTGGCCCATTCCTCCATGCAGATCTCCTCTAGAGCAGTAATGTTTTGGGGCTGTCGCTGGGCAACACGGATTTTCAACTCCCTCCAAAGATTTTCTATGGGGTTGAGATCTGGAGACTGGCTAGGCCACTCCAGGACCTTGAAATGCTTCTTACGAAGTCACTCCTTCGTTGCCCGGGCGGTGTGTTTTGGATCATTGTCATGCTGAAAGACCCAGCCACGTTTCATCTTCAATGCCCTTGCTGATGGAAGGAGGTTTTCACTCAAAATCTCATGATACATGGCCCCATTCATTCTTTCGTTTACACGGATCAGTCGTTCTGGTCCCTTTGCAGAAAAACAGCCCCAAAGCATGATGTTTCCACCCCCATGCTTCACAGTAGGTATGGTGTTCTTTGGATGCAACTCAGCATTCTTTCTCCTCCAAACACGACAAGTTGAGTTTTTACCAAAGAGTTCTATTTTGGTTTCATCTGACCATATGACATTCTCCCAGTCCTCTTCTGGATCATCCAAATGCTCTCTAGCAAACTTCAGACGGGCCTGGACATGTACTGGCTTAAGCAGGGGGACACGTCTGGCACTGCAGGATTTGAGTCCCTGGCGGCGCAGTGTGTTACTGATTTTGTTACTTTGGTCCCAGCTCTCTGCAGGTCATTCACTAGGTCCCTCCGTGTGGTTCTGGGATTTTTGCTCCCAGTTCTTGTGATCATTTTGACCCCACGGGGTGAGATCTTGCGTGGAGCCCCAGATCGAGGGAGATTATCAGTGGTCTTGTATGTCTTCCATTTTCTAATAATTGCTCCCACAGTTGATTTCTTCGCACCAAGCTGCTTACCTATTGCAGATTCAGTCTTCCCATCCTGGTGCAGGTCTACAATTTTGTTTCTGGTGTCCTTTGACAGCTCTTTAGTCTTGGCCATGGTGGAGTTTGGAGTGTGACTGTTTGAGGTTGTGGACAGGTGTCTTTTATACTGATAACGAGTTCAAACAGATGCCATTAATACAGGTAACGAGTGGAGGACAGAGGAGCCTCTTAAAGAAGAATTTACAGGTCTGTGAGAGCCAGAAATCTTGCTTGTTTGTAGGTGACCAAATACTTATTTTACCGAGGAATTTACCAATTAATTCTTTAAAAATCCTACAATGTGATTTTCTGGATTTTTTTTCCTCATTTTGTCTCTCATAGTTGAGGTATACCTATGATGAAAATTACAGGCCTCTCTCATCTTTTTAAGTGGGAGAACTTGCACAATTGGTGGCGGACTAAATACTTTTTTGCCCCACTGTATATATATATATCATTATATGTTAGATCAAATAAATGCACTCTTGGTGAGCATAGGAGTTCTGACTTCTTTCATAAACATAACTGTTTTACTGACTTTAAACTTTTAGAACTTTCTAAAAACATTATTGAGAAAATGTATTGTAATTTCTTGTAAAATAAATGACTAGATATAACTTTTTTTCACCCATAATATTTATAAATATAATTTTATTTTTACTACTAATAACTATTTTTTAGATGTTTAAGATGCTTAAAAATCTAAATTGTGTCACTGCAAACCCTGTGTGCATGTCTTTCTTCTTTGCAAAACAAAATAAGATAATTTTGGACAACATTTTTTTTTCATCCCCCTGTAGTCATCGGGTCATTCAGTGTAATTTTGAATCCCACTGCCTTGGACAAACATTGACGAAAACATCCTTCTTCAAAAAATCTTTTGTTCCTAAAAATAAAGAAAATCATACAGGTTTGAACAAAACAGAAAAGTCATGAGGATGAGCAACTGATGACAGAATGTTTATTTTGGGGTAAACTATCCCTTTAAGAACATGGTAATGGATACTTCAATCCCTCACTGCCTCATTTTCATTCACATCAAATTAAATGGTTGACTCTGACTCAGATCCATGCATTTGTTTCTGAGTCTGTGTGTGCTGTGGTGTGTGATACAGTGAGGATGCTGCATTGCGTTTAAAGTTGGATGAGTAGTTTGTCCTGAGGCTTGAGCTTAACCGTGATAAATAAGCCTGTCATATTCATTAGTGCTGGGCTAGAGACTACCACACACCTCAGGCTACACACCCCACTTCATTCATAAAGACCATGAAGACAGAGAAGAAAAATACTGTACTCAAAGAATCAAATCGTCCAAGAACTTCTCGATCGCATGTCACACATATATAAAACCAACATCCATTCAAAAATATAATAACTTTCCCTTCACCCTCACACCCGCTCATGAATGCCTTGATGGAGATGCGGGAGGTTGTGAATGGGCTCTTTGTGACTCGCAGCCCTCTTTTCTGCCTTGGGAAGTCAAGGCGTCTTTGGAGGAGACGTGCTGGATGGAGGGTACACACATGACTCCACATCATGAGCAAACACAAAGTCGAATTTATCCAAGGCTTCACTTCTTTATTTACCCACAAGTCCACAGAAAATAAACACACACGTGAGCTCGGACAAAGACTGGCCCATGGCACAAGAAAAGGGAAAATTGTAGTGATTTGTGCGTTGTTTGCTCTGGGCAGTGGAAACAGAAATGATAAGTGAATGCCTGAGAGAGGTGGTCAATATGTCAGATATGAATAATATACAATTGTATGTTTTTTTTTCTGTCAACATAAAATAGCATCATTAAATGAACTAATATATATATATAAATATATATAGGTGGCAGCAAGTGATGTCTTAATTAATGAGTCATTGAAGCGTGCCTTCAAACGATTCATTCAGACGGCTGATTCATATATATATGTGTGTGTGTGTGTGTGTGTGTGTGTATATATATATATATATTTTTTTTTTTAACACCAAGCTCACATTATTTATGCTGTTATAATTGTACAGTGTAAATGCATTCGTGCTACATTTCAGCTACATTGAACTGTCTGTGTAAATGCATCTGAATGCCGCTCCAGTCACTTCAGGTTCTTCTGCAGTGGAAAGATCAGTTTTGTAGATAGGCCTATTGATTTCATTTGATTGGTAACAGACCTATATTGTCTTATTATATTAAGTGAAATTATTAATAAAATGTAAGAATTTGATATGAAAGATGATGCATGCATTTAATACGGTCAGGGAAAATGCCCTTTAAAAAGGCCAAAAATGACCTGGAACTCAATTTAAATAAAATTTTTTATGTAGTATTAAGTCATATAAAATGTAATTTCCCAACAACAAAATTGTGGCCAGTGAAAATGCTGAGTGGCTAGTAAATTTGGAAAACCACTAGCCACAGTGGCTGGTGAGCAAGAAAGTTAATGTCAAGCCCTGGTTACACATATTTAGATATAGATCAAATCAGCAAATAAGAGCACCCAAAAACACAAAAAAACAAGCTCGTACAGCTCTTGCCACACACAAAGACATATACGAACAGCTTGAATGTCATAAAGCAAAAACACACACACAATGCTGCCAGAGCACCCCCACGAAAGGCCATGAAAATTGACCTCCGTTTCAGACAACCTCCAGCTCGAAAAGCCCAAAATTTCCATCACAATCGTCTGGCCTTCGCCTACCTGCATCCCATCAGCAGCCTCTCACCCTGTCTGGCCCGCTGTAGCATTATTGTGATGCTAACACACACACGTACACACTCAAGACAAAAACAAACCACGCACATGGCACCACGTCACCCATGCACTCACAGAAAAACACAGCAAATCACGGGAATGTGAGAACGGACGCCACAGATCGACTGAAATAATGGGAAAGCATATGTCTCACAGAGACCATGAGCTGCGACAGAGAAAAGTTTCACTTCATGCAAATGAGCAGGTGACACTACCAATAGTTAAGAAGACATCGGCACACAGTAGATCCATCTTGCTCTTGTAAAATGGGAACCACTCTCAAACAAAGCAATGTTATGCCTGAAGACTATCTGCTTCATTTCATGTAGTCAAAACAATATTTACAATCACGGGAGAATCTGAGCTTTTTTATCCCCAGTCTAAACACAAATGTCACAAATGTCTGGGTCATTTAATCCAGAGTCAACAAGAGCTGCTGTCTAGGAGCTAAAATGTTCTGAGGATAAAGTGTCCATAGTCCTTCTCTCCCTCTCTCTTACGCGCTCTCTTTCTGAAAGATTCATGATGTTTACAGCCAGGTAGTGGAAACTTGCAGTGTCATGTGACCAGCAGCGTCCCGATTCATTATCGCACTGGAATGTCACCGTAATGCTTTTATCAGTTACTGAGCGAGAGAGAAAGGGCAGCGTGCGATCTAATGAAAGCACACTGACTTACGCTGCTCAGATAAAAAGGGGGGAAGGAGATTGGAAAATTAGACACTTAAGTAAATCTAAAATGATAAAACAGTGAGAAAGACACTCAGGAGAAAAGAGCAGTGATGAGGAAAAGCTCAAGGGGCCTGTTCACACAAAGTGTTTTTTCCATTCTTCTGCGCTACTTTTACATTGTTTTTCTATTTAAACATGGTCTAGACGGATGTGTTTAAACTTTGGCTTCTCATCTCCCGTTTAACGCATGACACCAGGTTATATAAATGCACAGATGAGACGTGCTGGTATTTGGTAATGCGGTATATCACGATAATGAACATGCACGATATTGTTATGGTGGGCACCTCAAAATACTGTAAATAATTATTTATTACAAATTATTGAGATTTTTTGAATGCATTTTAAGGATACTGTTCCCATCAACTGGTCACAACGCACAACACCGCTGTATGCTCTCTCGTGTAAACAAGCACGAATGAGAAGCACATGGCGGAACACGTGAGAGACGCTCTGGATAAAAGCACATTCACTCTCTGACAGCTCGATTTTTGAGTCGACTTTGCTGTTCCGATGAGCATGAACGGTATATGAGTGGAGCACTCACATGGGCCGTGAGCGACGGAGCGGAGCACATACGCATAGAGCGGGATAATACGCAGAGCGTCACACCCATAGACTGTATAAAAACATGGACATGGTGTCCGTGACGTCACCCGTAGGTTTCTGAAGAGCGGTTTTGAAGCTCAAAGTGGGCGGAGCCGGCCGTTC
>NW_015507158.1:26112-29164 GCF_001515645.1 Sinocyclocheilus grahami
AACATGGACATGGTGTCCGTGACGTCACCCGTAGGGTTCCGAAGATAATTTTTGAAGCTCAAAAGTGGGCGGAGGCGGCCGTCGCTCCCGGATAATCGAAGATGGGCAAAGAGACGGGAGCTGGTTGTTGAAACCACGCCCACCTAGCTCGATGGTGGTGACAGCAGCGACAATCCACCTGTCACTCAAGTGGCCACGCCCTTAATTATGCAGAACTTTAAGGCTTAATATAATTTAAACGGATGAGTTATAAAAAAAATTCACCCCCCTCAGTTGTCAAAATTAGCTATATAGACCAAAATAATTTTCTGAACCAGGCTGTAAACAGTTTTTTTTTTGCTGTAAAGTTGGGCATTTTAACATGGGGAGTCTATGGGATTGACTCCCTTTTGCAGCCAGCCTCTAGCGGCCAGTTGACGAATTACAGTTTAAGTCACTTCCGCGTTGGCTTCACCAGAGAGAGCGGGAGGTTGCCGCTCAGTCACACCACGTGAAAGTGAATCCTGAGCGGTGAAATAATTTTCACCATCAGAAATGGATATTATATAATAGCTGCTTTTTTGAACATTTTAGCAATTTAAAAATATTAAAAAAGTATTTTCTACATGGCACCCCGGTTGGAAAACACTGCCCTAGATATTGTACCGTCACAGCGACGGAACTTTAATCCCTGCATTATTATTATTGCTGCTATTATGAATTATAATATATTATTATTACATATTTAAAAAAAATTTATAAATATTGTACAGTAATTTCACTGTAAAATAAAATTGACTTTGATATGTCCTCCCTAAACTTCCTGTTTCCATAGAAAATACATAAACACTGGAAACAAACACTGTTTCTGAAAATAACTAAAGCTACACTGAAAACTGAAGTAAATTTGAAAACTAAAAAACAACAACAACAACAAATAACCCTTCTGTGAACTTCGGACAAAAGTTAAGTTTGAAAGGGGACAATAGAGGAATGAAATGAGAGAAAAAGGAGTGGGAACTTTACGAGCCTCTCCAGACCTAAAATAAAGTCTGGTTTGTGCAAAGAGCGGGAACAGCCTATTCTATGGGTGTCAGTATGACACTGAGGCACTGTGTTCCCGAGGAAGATGAAGCCAGAGTCACACTGAACCCTTGCTTGACAGAAGAAACAGCCTGCTCCTCTTTCATTTTGGCTGGCACTTTTATATTGTTTTTTCACGTTCTGAAAAACACGGGAAGATTTCTTGAAATTACAATCTGCCCCCTTTTACAATCCAATTTCCAGTCTTTCTCTTCGTCACAGCGATGGAACTTTAATCCCTGCATTATTATTATTGCTGCTATTATGAATTATAATATACAGTGGGGAAAAAAAGTATTTAGTCAGCCACCAATTGTGCAAGTTCTCCCACTTAAAAAGATGAGAGAGGCCTGTAATTTTCATCATAGGTATACCTCAACTATGAGAGACAAAATGAGAAAAAAAAATCAAAATGAGAAAAAAAATCCAGAAAATCACATTGTAGGATTTTTAAAGAATTTATTTGCAAATTATGGTGGAAAATAAGTATTTGGTCAATAACAAAATTTCATCTCAATACTTTGTTATATACCCTTTGTTGGCAATGACAGAGGTCAAACGTTTTCTGTAAGTCTTCACAAGGTTTTCACACTGTTACTGGTATTTTGGCTCATTCCTCCATGCAGATCTCCTCTAGAGCAGTAATGTTTTGGGGCTGTCGCTGGGCAACACGGATTTTCAACTCCCTCCAAAGATTTTCTATGGGGTTGAGATTTGGAGACCGGCTAGGCCACTCCAGGACCTTGAAATACTTCTTACGAAGCCACTCCTTCGTTGCCCAGGCGGTGTGTTTGGGATCATTGTCATACTGAAAGACCCAGCCACGTTTCATCCTCAATGCCCTTGCTGATGGAAGGAGGTTTTCACTCAAAATCTCACAATACATGGCCCCATTCATTCTTTCGGTTACACGGATCAGTCGTCCTGGTCCCTTTGCAGAAAAACAGCCCCAAAGCATGATGTTTCCACCCCCATGCTTCACAGTAGGTATGGTGTTCTTTGGATGCAACTCAGCATTCTTTCTCCTCAAGTTGAGTTTTTACCAAAAAGTTCTATTTTGGTTTCATCTGACCATATGACATTCTCCCAATCCTCTTCTGGATCATCCAAATGCTCTCTAGCAAACTTCAGACAGGCCTGGACATGTACTGGCTTAAGCAGGGGGACACGTCTGGCACTGCAGGATTTGAGTCCCTGGCAGCGCAGTGTGTTACTGATGGTAGCATTTGTTACTTTGGTCCCAGCTCTCTGCAGGTCATTCACTAGGTCCCCCCGTGTGGTTCTGGGATTTTTGCTCACAATTCTTGTGATCATTTTGACCCCACGGGGTGAGATCTTGCATGGAGCCCCAGATCGAGGGAGATTATAAATAGTCTTGTATGTCTTCCATTTTCTAATAATTGCTCCCACAGTTGATTTCTTCACACAAAGCTGCTTACCTATTGCAGATTCAGTCTTCCCAGCCTGGTGCAGGTCTACAATTTTGTTTCTGGTGTCCTCTGACAGCTCTTTGGTCTTGGCCATGGTAGAGTTTGGAGTGTGACTGTTTGAGGTTGTGGACAGATGTCTTTTATACTGATAACGAGTTCAAACAGATGCCATTAATACAGGTAACCAGTGGAGGACAGAGGAGCCTCTTAAAGAAGAAGTTACAGGTCTGTGAGAGACAGAAATCTTGCTTGTTTGTAGGTGACCAAATACTTATTTTACCAAGGAATTTACCAATTAATTCTTTAAAAATCCTACAATGTGATTTTCTAGATTTTTTTTCTCTCATTTTGTCTCTCATAGTTGAGGTATACCTATGATGAAAATAACAGGCCTCTCTCATCTTTTTAAGTGGGAGAACTTGCACAATTGGTGGCTGACTAAATACTTTTTTGCCCCACTGTATAAAACCGTTGAGGGTTGACTGTATAAAAACAGTTCGTGCTGCACTGTATTTGTTTTGTCCTATCGTATCTATCATATGTTGTTGCCTTATTAAAAA
>NW_015507158.1:32008-49475 GCF_001515645.1 Sinocyclocheilus grahami
CTCCCGGATAATCGAAGATGGGCAAAGAGACGGGAGCTGGTTGTTGAAACCACGCCCACCTAGCTCGATGGTGGTGACAGCAGCGACAATCCACCTGTCACTCAAGTGGCCACGCCCTTAATTATGCAGAACTTTAAGGCTTAATATAATTTAAACGGATGAGTTATAAAAAAAATTCACCCCCCTCAGTTGTCAAAATTAGCTATATAGACCAAAATAATTTTCTGAACCAGGCTGTAAACAGTTTTTTTTTTGCTGTAAAGTTGGGCATTTTAACATGGGGAGTCTATGGGATTGACTCCCTTTTGCAGCCAGCCTCTAGCGGCCAGTTGACGAATTACAGTTTAAGTCACTTCCGCGTTGGCTTCACCAGAGAGAGCGGGAGGTTGCCGCTCAGTCACACCACGTGAAAGTGAATCCTGAGCGGTGAAATAATTTTCACCATCAGAAATGGATATTATATAATAGCTGCTTTTTTGAACATTTTAGCAATTTAAAAATATTAAAAAAGTATTTTCTACATGGCACCCCGGTTGGAAAACACTGCCCTAGATATTGTACCGTCACAGCGACGGAACTTTAATCCCTGCATTATTATTATTGCTGCTATTATGAATTATAATATATTATTATTACATATTTAAAAAAAATTTATAAATATTGTACAGTAATTTCACTGTAAAATAAAATTGACTTTGATATGTCCTCCCTAAACTTCCTGTTTCCATAGAAAATACATAAACACTGGAAACAAACACTGTTTCTGAAAATAACTAAAGCTACACTGAAAACTGAAGTAAATTTGAAAACTAAAAAACAACAACAACAACAAATAACCCTTCTGTGAACTTCGGACAAAAGTTAAGTTTGAAAGGGGACAATAGAGGAATGAAATGAGAGAAAAAGGAGTGGGAACTTTACGAGCCTCTCCAGACCTAAAATAAAGTCTGGTTTGTGCAAAGAGCGGGAACAGCCTATTCTATGGGTGTCAGTATGACACTGAGGCACTGTGTTCCCGAGGAAGATGAAGCCAGAGTCACACTGAACCCTTTTTAGCAAATGGCTGCAATATAACAAAGAGTGAAAAATTTAAGGGGGTCTGAATACTTTCCGTACCCACTGTATATATGTATATATGTGGTTCTCATAGGAAACATGCTAGGATATGAACTGCTTGATTTATAAACAGACAACAGGAAAATCAAAACCTGCTACATTTTCAACACATTACATTTATACTACATTAAGTAAATACATATTTAATTATTTAGTTAGTTTAGTCATTATTATTTGATATTATTATATAACATTGTATAATATAATATCATGTTTTATTCTACAATGAGTTTATTCTGCTGAGCACTAATGTCAAAAATATGACATTATACAAATACAAATATATGATATATTGTAGTTTGATTGAATTGATTAGTTTATGTTGATCAAAAATACAATAAAACTATAATATTGTTAATTATTATTAATGTTTAAAATAACTATTATAATATAATAATTCCTGTGATGCAAAGCTGAATTTTCAGCATCATTACTCCAGTCTTCAATGTCACATGATCCTTCAGAAATCACTCTAATATGTTGATTTGGTGCTCAAGAAATATTTATTATTATGAATGTTAAAAACACATTTTTTGTGGAAACCATAATTTAACCATGATCCTTTGATGAATAGACAGTTCAAAAGAACAGCATTTATGCAATCTTTTGTAACGTTATAAATGTCTTTACTGTCACGTTTGATTCATTTAATTCACTCTTGCTGAATAAATATATATATTTCTTATATTTCTTTATTATAAATAAATAGTTTTTTTTTGACTGATTTTACTTTAAAATTTTAACCCCACACTTTTGAAAAGTAGTGTATATTTTACACATGTAAAAATTATTATTTAAAGAACATGTGGTTTACTGCTTACAAACAGTAATGTTTGTACCCTATCTTGCCGTAGAAAGTGCCTTACAATCACGTCAGTGCTCAGTTGAAGGGTTGCGGATCTCACCTGCTCAGGAAGCTGGTGAAAGACAGGCGGACTGGGTATCCATACCGGATCATGCGGACCATCTCCAGAACCCCCACGTACTGGAGCTGTGAGGACACGTGGAAGCTGTCGAACACATCAGGCTTTCCGGCGTTGTTTGGCCTGACACACTGAACAAAGTGAGGTGTACACGCTTGCAGCTTACTGGTGATCTCACACAGAGAGTTCTGGAATGAGAGAGAGCAGCAGGAAAAGACGAGTAAGGCTGTTGTTTATGTAATGTTACATTCAGATTTATCTCAATGACTCCTATTTGCTTCCATTTTTGTAGCAACATGAGTCAAGGTACATCCTCCTCTCACCATCTGTCACCACTTACAAGAAAGCCCAGACAGAACTTTCTTCTTTTTTTTTTTTTTGCACAGAAACCTGTACAATGGATTTAAAGAAACAGTTCAGTCCAAAAATAAAATTCTGTCGTCATTTGCACACTGTCATGTTGTTTCAAACTGGTATAACTTTACTGTGAAACACAAATGAGATAGGTTGAAAAATGTACAGACAACTCTTTTCCATATGATGTAAGTGAATGGAGACGGGAGCTGTTAAGCTTCAAAATATATAAAAAAAAACACAATGAAAGAATCATACAAGTCATGCATGTGACTCATGACTTCAGATGACTTGAAATATAGTGCATAGGTTATATAGACATTTAGTTTTTTTGTGCTTTTTTGTCACTTTTAAAAGCCCAGTTTCCCATTAAGAACCAGTATAAGAAGAAGAGTGAACAGTACACCTCAAAATTTCTCCATTTGTGTCACGGAGGTCAAACTTACGTATTTGGAAGATGCTTTTACCCAAAGCGCTGAACACTACCTTCAAGGTACACTTTTTTTTTTCTTTTCTTTTCTAAATCGGTTTATGCATTTGTTGGGCATTGAACACATGACACAGGTTTGTAACAAGACAGTCAATTAAATATATATATGATAAATATATTTCCCTAATTAAGTAAAAAATGTGTTACGCCCAAAGTATCCTTTATTTTGGACATAAAAGCTTAGATTATGCATACAACTAAACAGTGTTGGGTAAGTTACTCAAAAAAAAGTAATCACCTACAAATTACTAATTACTTCTTTAAAATTGTAATTTGATTACATTACTGATTACTGCATTTAAAAAGTAATCAGATTACTTTACTTTTCAAGTTATCAAACCTAAAAAAAAAAAAATACACTACAAAGAGAAACAAATAGGGTGCACTTTCTGCATTTTCAGTGTCCATGTATATCTTCCTGAAACGAGTCACTAAAATGAACAAAAATGACGAGAGATGTATCTAAAGAGAGTTTGAATTGTCTATTATTAAATGAAGTCAGTCATGTTGAAAACAAATATTATCTGATAAAATAATCCGTATGAAACCAACGCGAGGTACAGTCTTTCCCATCTGAGCTCACCTATAATGTGATCATGGCCACACACATCGCGAGCTATAAAATAATCATCCATGCGAAAACAAGCTTGAGATGCGCGAACATGTAAATGTCCACATCACCTCCGCAAACAATGAAACATTCAAGTTTATCTCAGCTACTTTTCGTTTTTGGAAGACGCGCTGTGAGGAATAAGCCTTGAATTTACCTCAGAAAAAGAATGCGATGCTGACGCGGCTTAATCCAGCAGATGATCTCCTTCTGATGAGTCATTTATTTTTACTTATATTAGTGTTACTGTGACATAAACTTGTACACATTCACTTTTTGAACTTTTCCCAAACTATAATGCCAGACTAAAATATGTCGAGTGCAACATTTTGAAATATGATAGGCAACCTTTCATTGCATCTAAATGTTGTAGGTCTCGTCTGCATTTTAGTATGGTGGCCTAAAAAGGGAGGGAAAAAAAGTTTGGCAAAAGGTGGGCTCGAACTCGGGTCGATTGCGTCAAAAAGCCAACGACACACGCTTATCCATCTGCGCCACTGGAGCAGATGATTTACAGCCACTTTTAACTAAATGTAAATAGACACTCCGTATTTTTTATTCCATAGTAAGGGCAATTCATACAATATATTTAAACTGAGCTACTTTAATACCATCTCCGAACTTTCTACCATGACTCTGATGTTCTTCGGCTGGTTCTTCCTGTATACATTGATTGACAGATGTCTCGTCCAGTCAGCGGTGAGTAATCCCAAACCAATGGCGCGGTCTCAAACTATACCTACCTCTTTCCGGTTTGTCTGATTTGTCGTTGTGTTTTCTGACTTGTTATAATGTTTTCTGAATTGTTGTTGTGCTTTCGGAATTGTTATTTTGTTTTTTAGACTTGCATTTGTAATTTTGTTTTCAGAATTGTGATTTGTTTTGCACTTCTCGGCCACCGTATTTTAGCTATTCTCCGGTGATTTATTAAAAGGCATACTGACGGGCAAAACATGATTTTTACTTCAGATTTTTTAACACTGCATTTGTAACTTAAGTAACATAATTGTATTGACATTAGTAACTGTAATCAAATTACATAAATTTAAAATGTAACGCATTACATTACTGCGTTACCAGGGAAAGTAATTAGAATACCGTAACTGTGTATGTGTTATACCCAACTCTGCAACCAAACATGTAGCCTTTTAAAGAATTGCATTTGACAGCACAAAAGCAGAGGCACTCAACGTATGTGCGCTAGAAAGTTCCATCCTTGTCCAAGGTCAAGGAGTTGTCGGTAACTCTTGAATGACAAGCATTGATCACCAATAACTTTTATTCATAATTTTAGTCACGTAACTGGCATGAAGACCTGAAGGGTAAAACATTAATATAAGTACTGCACAGGCCTGTCAATACTGCACCCTCTGCAGTATTTCAATAAATAAAAACAGTGAGAAATTCTAAAACACAACAGACTAACGTGTACTAATTGATATAACAAGATCGAATTCAATATACACCTTATTAATAAAACTAACAGGCAAGCAGATGATCTCAGAACATGAGCTCAATGAGCTAAACTGCATGCTAAGCATTTTCTTTACAATGTTTTTCTATGGGAAAACAATTAATATGGAAGTTACCACCTTGCATATATTCTGGTCATCATAGTGCTCAGTGCAAACCTGATAAAAAAAAAATAACTGGCAGTAAGCAGAGAAAAGCCTTGTTTTGCCCTCCAGGTGGGTGTGAGATTTACAGAACCTCAGACACTTTGAGATACGGACAATACAGTGACAGTGTATTAACATACAGACATCTGTCTCCACATCTCACTGAGAGAATATGTGGGAAAATGTCTCTTTCACCTATGCATTAGTTCCTTTTCATCCCCTTCCTTCCCCTTACCCATCCTCCCTCCACTTCGCTCACTCAGAATGGTCAATAGTATAATATAATGTTCTACATGAATGCAAGTGACATTCACAGTCATGATTGGTATCATTTAAATTGTCTCAGGGCAACTGGTACAATAGTCTCAATCTTACAAGAAGTAGACTAAAACTTTCTGAAATGCGTTGATTTATACAAAGCTTATCGTTCTGAAAAGTGAGGTGTGCTCTGATTGGCCAGCTATCCAGTTCGTTGTGATTGGCTGAATACCTCAAGCGTATGACGGAAATGTTACGCCCCTAATTTTGTTTTCAGAATTGTGATTTGTTTTGCACTTCTCGGCCACCGTATTTTAGCTATTCTCCGGTGATTTATTAAAAGGCATACTGACGGGCAAAACATGATTTTTACTTCAGATTTTTTAACACTGCATTTGTAACTTAAGTAACATAATTGTATTGACATTAGTAACTGTAATCAAATTACATAAATTTAAAATGTAACGCATTACATTACTGCGTTACCAGGGAAAGTAATTAGAATACCGTAACTGTGTATGTGTTATACCCAACTCTGCAACCAAACATGTAGCCTTTTAAAGAATTGCATTTGACAGCACAAAAGCAGAGGCACTCAACGTATGTGCGCTAGAAAGTTCCATCCTTGTCCAAGGTCAAGGAGTTGTCGGTAACTCTTGAATGACAAGCATTGATCACCAATAACTTTTATTCATAATTTTAGTCACGTAACTGGCATGAAGACCTGAAGGGTAAAACATTAATATAAGTACTGCACAGGCCTGTCAATACTGCACCCTCTGCAGTATTTCAATAAATAAAAACAGTGAGAAATTCTAAAACACAACAGACTAACGTGTACTAATTGATATAACAAGATCGAATTCAATATACACCTTATTAATAAAACTAACAGGCAAGCAGATGATCTCAGAACATGAGCTCAATGAGCTAAACTGCATGCTAAGCATTTTCTTTACAATGTTTTTCTATGGGAAAACAATTAATATGGAAGTTACCACCTTGCATATATTCTGGTCATCATAGTGCTCAGTGCAAACCTGATAAAAAAAAAATAACTGGCAGTAAGCAGAGAAAAGCCTTGTTTTGCCCTCCAGGTGGGTGTGAGATTTACAGAACCTCAGACACTTTGAGATACGGACAATACAGTGACAGTGTATTAACATACAGACATCTGTCTCCACATCTCACTGAGAGAATATGTGGGAAAATGTCTCTTTCACCTATGCATTAGTTCCTTTTCATCCCCTTCCTTCCCCTTACCCATCCTCCCTCCACTTCGCTCACTCAGAATGGTCAATAGTATAATATAATGTTCTACATGAATGCAAGTGACATTCACAGTCATGATTGGTATCATTTAAATTGTCTCAGGGCAACTGGTACAATAGTCTCAATCTTACAAGAAGTAGACTAAAACTTTCTGAAATGCGTTGATTTATACAAAGCTTATCGTTCTGAAAAGTGAGGTGTGCTCTGATTGGCCAGCTATCCAGTTCGTTGTGATTGGCTGAATACCTCAAGCGTATGACGGAAATGTTACGCCCCCCCCCCCACCATATTTGGAAACACAGACTCTCCACGACATGGAGGTGTGACAATAGCAACAATACTACAGCGAGAATAAAAGCTATGGCTTCTTTCTTTGCGTGAACATTTGGGTGGCGTTATGCAAATCGTCCAACACAGTGACATGGATTTGTGGGGGCGTGTTTAAATGAGGTGTTTTAGGAAGGTGTGGTTGAGTCTTAACTTTTATAAAGAATATCTGTTTGGGTTTGATACTTTAGTCTTTGCAACTTTACGGATCTTATATATGCACAAACAGCTTGTAACACTCCAAAGACAAAGGAAAACTTGAAATCGCATCGTATGACCCCTTTAATTAAGTGTGTACAAATCTATGGGGACTAAATAACGTATTATAGAATGAGCAAAGTATGGCACGGGCTGTCTAGAATATTAGTCAGTCGCCTCTGTCTAATGACCAAGACTGACAAGTTTGTGAGTATGAGATCCGTATACTGGCCGGTACGAGACTCAAAGTGTTATAGGAAAAAGATTAAATCAGATTAAAGAGATAGAATAATCAGATATTTAGATAAATTATCTTATAAATGATCAATGATAATTGGCATTCTAACCTAAATTCGAGGTCATAATAAAATGGAGTCAAATCAGACTTTAACTTAAATTAAATAACATTGCGCACTGATAAGACCGAACACGCAGGAAACCTTCATCCACCATTGGATACCTTCATTGGGCCAATTGTGTGGACCTTACATGGGTGTTTCTATAAGAGTGTGACGTCACACGAAAACTATTAATTGACGTTACATAATTTATGCGTGTTGACACTGACACGAGTATCGAAAGTATCGATACTAAGGTGCACTTTATTTACCAGTGGTTTTGTTTATTTAACAAAAATAATACAAATAATAATGCATACAATATGCATTGAATTGGACGAATAACATTTGTTAGCGGGTAATTGTGTAGGATAGAACTATTTTCCTGCTCATCTGAACCATAGACTGTAAAAGATCTGAACACATGCAAAAGACAGAACCAATCAATCACAGAGAGCGTTCACTCACTGCTGACAGTGCATTCAAACAGGGCTGCGTTTCCCAAAAGTATCATAAGAATGCATTAAAGCTTTTGGGAATGGCAGCCCTGAACAATGCTTTTCAGAGAACAGAAAAAAAAAACATAAATGTCAAATCAGACTTTAACTTAAATTAAATAACATTGCGCACTGATAAGACCGAACACGCAGGAAACCTTCATCCACCATTGGATACCTTCATTGGGCCAATTGTGTGGACCTTACATGGGTGTTTCTATAAGAGTGTGACGTCACACGAAAACTATTAATTGACGTTACATAATTTATGTTTCTTTTTCAAAACAATGTGTCAAAACAAACCTTATGGACAAACTCATTAGTGCAAAAATAAATTTAAGGCTCATATACGAGCTGAGCATAAAATTATGTTGCATGCAATGTACGAATACCATAGCATACGTATAAAAACTGACATTTTTAATATGCAAAAATGCAAGGTGTGAGGGAAGTGTTTTAAATGACGGATGGAAATCTGCAGATGTTTCTGCAGAGCCCTGCACACGCAGACTCCATGTGGGTGTAACTGTACTTACGAGGCACAAATCGCAAAAAAGCTGGCTCTGAATGATGATGTCATAGGCCAAGGAGCCTGTGCCGAGTCATCACGGCTGGCAATGAGCCTGCCATCGTCATGTGACATTTCTACTGACGCCAGCCGACAGAAAAGAGATTGGAAAAGACGGCACCGTAGGCCGTAATACATACAATCACCCATTC
This sequence comes from Sinocyclocheilus grahami, assembly GCF_001515645.1. Classification (NCBI taxonomy): domain Eukaryota; kingdom Metazoa; phylum Chordata; class Actinopteri; order Cypriniformes; family Cyprinidae; genus Sinocyclocheilus; species Sinocyclocheilus grahami. Next base: position 40,731 of record NW_015507158.1, read on the forward strand.
AAAGGAATAAATGAAAAAAGCTGCCAATTACAACCGTTCCATCTTTCCGTGAGGGCGAATGCTAATGAAAAACACATTAGACTAGATGATATTTATTATTGTTGAAGGATTTCACATCTCTTCTACCACTCTCGTCTGGGAGCTATTTAGGCGTGGATAAATAACGTCTGTGTTTGTGTGAGCACCGTGCATTGAACGTGCTTTATGATGTAATCAGCCCTGAACAGAGAGGACAGATTAGAGAGGAACACTGTGTGCTCTTCTCATAAACCCCTGCACAACCCCTTACATGTCGTGGTGCAGAAATCAGGTCATGCAGTGTAGAACGTGTGAACATAAGCACATTCTGTACCTGCATACCACTAGCATGAGAATGAGGTCAGGACGAAGGCGAGAGCATGTCTGCATGTGTGCAAGAATGTGACATTACTTTAATAGATGGGTGTGTTACAAAGAGCCACTTGCAGTGGTTGAAAGGAGCCGTGTGTGAGTGTAGGGATGTGAATCGATGGGAATTGAATGATTTTCTGTAAGCCTCTGTATTCTTCACTCAATGTGGACAGAGAAATAGGCTATACGCGTGTAATATCTGGTCACACTTTATGTGGTTTATTAGGTCCAATTCTCGCCATTAACTTTGACTTTTGCCTCAAACTCCTCATTCGCTGCTTATTAATAGCTAGTAAGGTAGTTGTTAATTTTAGGTATTGGGTAGGATTAGGGTTAGGGTTAGGTTAGGTTAGTGTTAGCATATTCTGCATGAATGTGGTCATGCAGAATATGCGCTTTATATGTAGCAATAAACAGCCAATATGTTATTAATAGGCATGCTAATAAGCAACTAGTTAATAGCGAAGAATAGAATTATAGAATTGGTCCCATGTGGTACCATGTATGTGATTGTGTGTGTGCGTGTGTGTGAAGCATATACTGTGCTTTAGACCTCAGCACAGTAGTGCATATGCAACTGTTCAAAAGCTGGGGTTGGTAAGATTTTTTTTTTCATGTTTAAAAAAAAATATAGTCCCTTATGCTCACCAGCGTTTCATAAAAAAAAAAAAAAAAAAAAAAAATTTAACCTCTCTTTTAATATTATGTCCCTTTTCATCATTTTATTGTGTCATTACTGAATAAAAGCATTAACATATATAAATACTCAACCCAAACTTTTGAACAAAACTGTATATATATTTAATTTCAAGATAAATGAAACACATTCATTTTAAATGAACTTAATAAACTAAACTGGCATCTCTAGATATCAGATCATGATGTGTTGAATCCGGCATTGAGCTGTTCTCTCCCAAAGTAGCAGTGAGTTTGCTGTATATTCATTCAGTATCCACAACCATCCACAATCACCCACCCTAATCACTAAAACATCAGCAGCCCAAAATTGTTCCTCCCCACTAACCACACTGGGCCTATGAGACTGGCACCACACTACAACACTTCTTCTAAAGCCTGTTGCTCAAACCACAAATACATATGTTTTTAAGACGTCTTCCTGGCAGATCTATAATGTTTAGATGTCGGGCAACGTTTTGGTTTTGTGAGCCTGCAGGCTTTTTTAGGAGATTCAACGTGTCTGGAAACAGGAAGTAAGATCTCATACAGAGCACAATGAGCATCTGGATGGGCCGGGTTGGCTCAGGTCAGGTTTGGGAGCTGGCAGTGCTTCTTATGTGGACTTACCCTGAGCTGCATTGCCACAGTGACCGGTCCACAACGCTCCAGTCTCTGCAGGAAGGACGTCGCTCCTTTTTTCTTCAGGAGCTGCAGAGGGGGGGAAAAAGTTCACTGTTAGGATTGTTAATTAAATAAATAAATGCATAAATATATTAATAAATAAATGTGTAATTTTTTTATATTTTTATTTCATTATTATTATTTTATTTTTTTCTTTTACAGTTTACCCCCTGGCATCTAACTAAAATTTTAAATCCCCCCCCCCCCTTTTAATTGTGGGGGCAAAACATATAACGGGGGGAAAAAGTTCACTGTTAGGACTGTTAATTAAATAAATAAATGCATAAATATATTAATAAATAAATGTGTAATTTTTTTATATTTTTATTTCATTATTATTATTATTTTATTTTTTTCTTTTACAGTTTACCCCCTGGCATCTAACTAAAATTTTAAATCCCCCCCCTTTTATTTGTGGGGGCAAAACATATAACGCAATGCTAAATGTTTGACAAGAAAGAGTCCAGATATTTTGTCGTATCTACTATTTTATGTTTTATAATCCATAATATTTTCTAAAATGTTTTGCTTACAGTGTGCTTGCGCTCTTTCTTTAAATTAAATGCCACTTGCTTTCCTATTTGGCAAACGCAATGACATTCACGCATTTATAAAAGTGGCTTTAGTGTTAGCGAGGCTACTGTATATCAGGGGAGAGTGGAGAGGGGAAGGAGGAGATGTACTCTAGATGTGACTGTTCATCTTCATGCCCTTTTAAGATGGCAAGGCAGCAGAGTTGTACGAGAGCTATGAATGAATCATGCAAGTGCAAACAAACAAAAACACAAAAACACAGTAATATACACACAGCTTTCTGATTTTTTCACCCAAATAGGAAATACTGTCAACAATATTTCAGCTAAAGGTAGACTGTGTCTATGCTTTTTCTTTGTCAACAGGTCATAATACAAAGCAGCACAGGTCATCCTGATTAGGGTTCGGCGTATCGATCCGAAGTATCGATATATCGATACTGACACGAGTATCGAAAGTATCGATACTAAGGTGCACTTTATTTACCAGTGGTTTTGTTTATTTAACAAAAATAATACAAATAATAATGCATACAATATGCATTGAATTGGACGAATAACATTTGTTAGCGGGTAATTGTGTAGGATAGAACTATTTTCCTGCTCATCTGAACCATAGACTGTAAAAGATCTGAACACATGCAAAAGACAGAACCAATCAATCACAGAGAGCGTTCACTCACTGCTGACAGTGCATTCAAACAGGGCTGCGTTTCCCAAAAGTATCATAAGAATGCATTAAAGCTTTTGGGAATGGCAGCCCTGAACAATGCTTTTCAGAGAACAGAAAAAAAAAACATAAATGTTTGAGTTATTTCACAATAAACAAACTGAAATTGTAGCCTACATTTTTTGTGCAATTACAATGATTTAAATTGAACGTTGAAAGATAATATTGATCATGTTCTATTCTGTAATGTTAATAGAAATCATACACTGCTAGAATAAAAAGGTTGCATTTTATGCATGCAACAGCCAGTCACTGACAGTCCCTAATGGCAGTACAAAATATTGCACTAAATCAAAAGTTCAAATGTTACAAATAAGTTAGAATATTAATGTTGTAATACTGGTAGCACTAATATAAAAATGTGATGATATATGTTACAAAAAAGTAAAATGTTGAAATACGTTGATGGTTGTATTTTTTTGTATTTGATCTCAGTATTCCTATCAATATTGTATAAGGGTTTTTTATGCATAATAGTAAGCCTAGAAGGTGATCAAACAGTTTAAAATAGCTGGGCTAAGATATATAACAATTTTTATGACTGCAGAAATATGTTAATTCAGTATACACATTATCCCACCGGTTACAATTGTGACTGACATCATATATATTTTCATGTCTGGGAAAAATTTGGGATTAAACGGGTTAAAATGCGTTTTAAACAAAATTAAGTGGTTTTCATTACCCATTTTACTCTTAGTAATTTAATAATTTAATACATTTCATAATTTAAAAGTTTAGTGCAGAAGTATCGAATCGGTATCGATATCGACGATACTGCCTTGAAAAATATCGGTATCGTATCGAAAACAAAATAAGGGGTATCGCCCATCCCTAATCCTGATAACCCTGATGCAGTACATCCCCTACTTGAATCTCTACATGGATTGTATTTAAGTCACTGGTGGAAAATAAGTTCAACTGGTCTAATGGATATAGGTCACTACTATAAAAGCAGCAAATTTAATTTGAACTAAAGGTGATTCGGGAACTGGAAAGTAGCAGACATCATAGTTCTGCAATATGATCATTGTGCCCTTTTAACCCTGGAGGGGGTCTGTTCTGGGAAATAATGCACAGTAAGTCACTCTAGATTGAGGTGGTGATTTAATGATAGTTCACCTATGATTGTGTGTCTGATTTTTTTGTCTTTTGACTCATACAGCTTTCATTCTCCGTTTTTGTCAGATATTTTTTCATGAATAGAAAGTTCAAAAGAACAGCATTTACTTAAAATAGAAATTATTTGTATATGGTTCAAAGACAAAACCTAATATTATACGTTTGATGCAGCTTTTTTTCTCCTCTTGTACATTAGAATGTGTCCTGTTTAATTAAAAAAAAAATTTCAGAGAGAAAAAAAAAAAAAAAGACACCACGATTTATAGAAGACACCTACTAAAATGTAATTCAGTTTAACAATAGTTCACACACTAAGAAATCTTGTCAGGCATATTTAGAACAAGAATCATTAGATGCCATTAAAACGCTCTATTTAAGGATCACAGTGCAGCCTCCAAAAACTAATTCTAAATCTTTACCACACTTTGGCTAATAGAAGGTTTTAATAATTTAAAATGTAATACAATTTAGTGTGATCACTTTTTTCTTTTATTATTTTAATTATGTTTTTCATTATTTGAATAATTACAGGTTGGAATACCTGTTGTTTCATTTTTACATAACTATATATTTTATGCTTAATGATGATGGAACATTTTTTCTTTCTTATTTTGACATTTTATTTTCATAAGTCATTTGAGTAACATTAAAGTAGACGCTATATTATATATAAGCTTTCCATGTATATAAAATCACAAAAAATAAATAAGTATAGTAATTAATTAATCATAAAAATAATAATAACCATAACAACAATAATAATAATCAGAGCAATTAGACAGACAGACAGAGAGACAGAGAGACAGAGAGACAGACAGACAGACAGACAGACAGACAGAGAGACAGAGAGACAGAACTTCAAGGGAGAATCTCAAGAACATGTATCAGTCATATTTTACCTCAGAATCATAAGACATTAATAAAATATTTTGCATAAAAATGAAGGATTATTTTGGACCATTAATACCATTTGCACCGATCACAATAGATTTATGCATGCTGGAAATACAGTGGGGCAAAAAAGTATTTAGTCAGCCACCAATTGTGCAAGTTCTCCCACTTAAAAAGATGAGAGAGGCCTGTAATTTTCATCATAGGTATACCTCAACTATGAGAGACAAAATGAGAAAAAAAAAATCAAGAAAATCACATTGTAGGATTTTTAAAGAATTTATTTGCAAACTATGGTGGAAAATAAGTAGGAGAATCTCAAGAACATGTATCAGTCATATTTTACCTCAGAATCATAAGACATGAATAAAATATTTTGCATAAAAATGAAGGATTATTTTGGACCATTAAGACCATTTGCACCGATCACAATAGATTTATGCATGCTGGAAATACAGTGGGGCAAAAAAGTGTAATATATTTTCCAATAACCCAGTGAATTAAAAACTTTATTAATGAAAGGTACTTCATCTCATTTGTCTGAAACTTAATGGATGCACAAGATATGATTACTTTTTAAACAAATGAATCAGTGTAAACTATAACTATTATAACTATTAACAAAAGACTCAAAAGAGCAATACTGCAGCACCCTGCACATGACATAGTAGAAAAAAACTAAAATACATTGTGGCCATCAATTAAGAATTCATTCCCACAACTTTAATTCACGGCCATGTTTTATTAATTTGTTCCCTCATTTTAGGTCAATCACGGCCATGTCATATTAATTTGTTTACTTTAGGTAAATTGCACTTAAACAAGGTAACAAATTAGTTCAACATGACCACGACTGACCTCAAAACAAGGGACTGAATTAATAAAACCTGGCCAGAAATTAATAAGGTAATTAAACAAGGGAACAAATTAAGTTACTGAACCACGTATGCATGATTTTTTTCCCTAAACAAGCAAAGCACAAATCATTTGCACAGTTCTTTTTTTTTTTTCTCTATACAATACAATATGATTGGATGCGACACGTGCAATATTATTTATTATACACACACACACAAATACACACTTAGATTTTAATTTAACTTTAAATGTTTTACAAAACATTTAGACGAATTCTGGACCCTCAGTTGCTCAGTTGACGTGAGATTCACCCAATAAGTCATCTCAGAACTAGAGAAACTGCACATCAGTGAAACACAAACAGAGTCTAAGAGTCTATGAGACTGACAGTAGAAAAGGGAGGAGGGTGACTGAGAAATGCTGCAGAGATAGAGCTGTGTGAAGAGCAAACACCCCAAGTGACGCATCCGTGTGTGTTTGTGCCTGGTGTGACGCAGCTTTAACAGACCCTGTATTTTCTCTGAATGGGATATCTGGCTGTGGGAAGCTGATCAATAGACAGAATCTATTTAGGGTACCAGTGTCTAATTTAGGTCACTTCCCAGTGCAGGCTCAATAAGCTAAAAATACTACAGCTTGTGAAAAGTTTGTTCTGGCTGGTCTGGTCATGTTTGCGGCAGAGTCATGTGGTGTATGATCGTCACTGTATGCGATAACGCAGGACAGTGAAGTCACACTGAGTACAGACTTAATGCCAGTGCTCAAACATTTGTCAAAGCAGACTGAGGGATGCCCATGTGCGTGACCAAACAAGCATTGCTGAATGTTTTTTATAATCAAACACTTCATATTAAATCCAATGCTGAATTTTCTCTTAAAATTATTATATTTTAATATTTTAATAAAAAAAAATTTATATTAGTTTTTTGTTGTTTTAAAAAAATAAACAAATACTATATTTTAAATGTAATTAAAATTAATAATAATATTAACCAGAAATACTTATATATATATAATAGGCCTTTAAAATGAGCTTCCACTGGTGCATTACTATTTTTGTCACATTAAAAAAATGTTGTCATAATAAAAGTAAAACAAGAAAACAAGCAAGCAAGCAAACAAATAAACTAATAAATAATTAAATAAATATTCATTACTTATTTTTTTGTTGTTGCTGTTGTTTTTACTAAATACATTTTATTAAATATTATTATATAAACATTAAATGTTATATAGATATAATATAAGAATGTTTATAACATTTACGGTAATGAGAATTGAGAAGAAAATATATTGAATTATTATGAAAATAATGTCACAAAAAAAATTCTAAACATATACTAAAACAGGATTAATTTTATCAGACAAATTAGATTATATTTTATTATATTTATTTAGGATTTTTTTGGTCACCTGGATGTGTTCATTACAAGTTCTGTTCGATTCACCAGCATCAACACCAAAAGAGACAAACTTCAAAATGGCATGCAAAGGAATGACAGATGGTTCTGTACCTGGGGCTTGTGTTGGCCTGCTGGTTCACCTGTGTGGTGCTGTTAGACCGACGCAGATTCTTAATTATATATATATATTTATTTATTTAAATCAAACAAACAAATTAACATTTTATTACAATACTTTATAAATAGCTGTTAAAAATGTAATTAGTGCCAACAGGCTGTGAAGGTTCCACTGGTGTATTTAGATACCTTGTTCAGTTCCACATATTTCTTGGCGTCTCTGGCAGGATTTAGCGTAGTGCTCTTGTTAAGCAAAGTGCCTTTGGGCCCGCGGAGCTTCAGTCGCTGGTGATGGGGAACCAATGAGCCTGTCTGAGTCAGCTTACACTGGAACATTTGATGGATGAGCACGTTCTCACTTGCTGCTCAGGGGGGAAGAGAAAGATGGAGACAGAAAATAAACACAAGGCTACACACGTTTGGAGCTTAATTACGCCAGGCGCCAGAGCTAATTGTCTCCCCTCATTTACACCATCCCCCACGGACACCCTCACAAACAACATAACAGCACCCATTCAAATCACTCCGTGTGCACACGCTCCTGCCTCATGTTGACCTCTGACCTGCTTAACGAGGGGAGAGGAGGATGTGTATAGAGGGTGAACGCTAAAACGTACATGAAATGCACTGCAGCAGGTACAAATGCTAAGATCAGAGTTCACATGTCCACAACACTGGGAGTAACTATTTCAGTAGCGACACTACTAACGAACCATGTAACTTATTTTGAAGTAAATTATTTTGAACACAATGCATTTTGTCTTACATACAATGCTTTTTATATGAAGCGCACAAAAGATTTGACTCACTGGTTTTAACAGTATAGAGTTAGAATGTTGTGAAGCTACCAACTTATACGCTAATTAGCGGTGCACAAACAAATATTAGATAACAATCCATTTGTAATTACACTAAATTATGTATAACAGTACTTTAAGGTGTAGTGTTATAACGTGTTCATTTCTCAAACTGTTCAACATCTTGGGTGGACATTTTTCACTCATTGTGGGAATGCATTTATCGCAAAGAATACATGATAAGGAAGAATTTAAAAGGCAGCATTTTGGTGTCAGAAATGCATTTATGATGCATTAAAATTCTACCCAAGTAGATCAAAAGGTTTTGGAAAAGAGCCATGATTTCGCATGTGAGGATCCTGCAGGTGGCGGACCGTTTATAGCCTTTTCTCACAGCAGCCAGAATAATTAAATGTATTATTTTGATGGCGGATTGTAATCCATAAAGGATTATCATTTAAATTTATTAGCAATAATATTTATTTAAATACAAAAAAACTATGAAAAAAACAAATAAAAAGTAGAAATATTATATAAAATATAAA
>NW_015507158.1:49675-73458 GCF_001515645.1 Sinocyclocheilus grahami
ATTTTGATGGCGGATTGTAATCCATAAAGGATTATGTGTTTATGAAACACATGTGAATGAAATTAAATTATATTCTAGTTATAAATGTGCTTCTGATTACAGATAGCCTGGGATTACAAAGATTTGTATTTTTTTTTTTTTAACTGTTCGAAGGGAGAATTATTTGCTTTTTGGGTTAAAAGAATTTCTTAATATGAAATTCAAAGTGTATGACAATTAGATTAGACTGTACAGAAATTGAAATCTACACGCTAATACACACTATACTCATAGTCACCAATGCTGATGCTGTTAACATTAATCATTTCAGAATAAAGTATAACAATAATAATAATTTGAACGGTTTGATGTGATATGAGCTAACCGATCTTTAGATTTAATCACCATTGGTAGCGAGATTTATGGTAATGCTTTTTCCTCAGTTGGTCAGAATAAACGTGGCAGACTTGTTACTTGTTCAGATGGCAATATACGATGAAAATTCTTATTTGGGTCATATTCCAAGACGTAGGCTAGAATCTGTGATTGCGAAGAACAGTAAATAGCCACACTGGTGCAGCGACTGACTGCCACACATACTCTTCAGAACATTAGATTCATCCGCGCTGGAGCTGTGCCGACTCACAACCCACGCAAGCTAGATAATTCTGCACACAGCTGCAATTCCAGGTTTTCAAACAGAGATGGCGACAAAGAGGCAAAACTTACGGACTGCAGCTTTAATGTTACTAACTGAAAATTAATGTACACTACCGTTTAAAAGTTTGGAGTGGTGTTTTTATATATTTTTTATATATTGTTTTCCAAATAAATGTTATTTTGAAAATTCTATTCATCAAAGAATCCTGAAGGATCATGTGACACTGAAGACTGGACTAATGACACCACAGGAATAAATTTCATTTTAAAATATATTAAAATTAGTGCTGTCAAACGATTAATCGCATCCAAAATAAAAGTTTTTGTTTTCATAATGCATGTGTGTGTGTTGTGTATATTTATTATGTATATATAAATACACACACATACAGCGTATATTTTGAAAATATTTACATGTATATATTTATATTCATATATAAATATATTTAATATATAAATGTTACATATTTTTCTTAAATATATACATGCATGTGTGTGTGTGTATGTGTATTTATATATACATAATAAATATACACAGTACACACATATATTATGTAAACAAAAACTTTTATTTTGGATGCGATTAATCGTGATTGATCATTTGACAGCACTAATTAAAATAGAAAAATGTTATTTTAAATTGTAATAAGGTTTTTCACAATATTACAGTTTTTACAGTTTTTTTTATCAAATAAATGAAGCCTTGGTGAGCATAAAGACAGACCTTTTAAATTTTTTTTAAATATCTTGCAAACCCCAAACTTTTGTATGGTAGTGAATTAATAAGTGATCTCCTGTAATTTCCTTTTCTTTTATTATAGTAACAATAACTATAGTAACTAAGCTATTTTAATGGGAACTACTGTTACCATGGTGAGTTTTTTGACCATATAAAGGATGACTAGAACACAAAACACCCAATCCTTACTTTTCATAACAAACGAGATGTTTTGGGGAAGAACATCCTTGTTCTTGTCCAGTGAGCCGGTCAGGTCATAGGTCACCTGCAATAAGGACACACAAACACACATGAGTTCAGTGCTCATAATAGCCCTCACTCTCAGCATGACAGTGCATTGACTCTCTGGAGGGCTTCTCGGAAATGTGTGACTATGGGTTTGTGTTTGTGTGTGAGCCTCTGGCTGAGCACATGACCGTGAACTCAGCATGTGCATGTGTGAACTCGCAGTTTCCCGTAACCCACCTTGCCAGTGTAGTGAGTGACGGTAAACGATGGCCCCTGGTCTTTGGGTGGGGGGTTCCCGTTGCCATCCTTGGTCGTGAGGGAGACGGCGTCCAAACCGGAGGAATCCAGCTGTATCTGCAGTCGCTTATAAAGGTTGACTTCACATGGCCTGAGGGACTGACTCTCCTCATCAATGATACACAGCACACCCTGAGGCTTCTGTAACACACACACAGTTACACTGAAGGCTTTAGCTGCAAAATAAGGAAGGAATAATGTACAGTAAGACGGTCAACTCCACAAAATAAACTGGGTAAACTAGGCCCTCGTTTTAGTCAGAAGTGGTTTGTTTTATGATAATAACCAGCTAAGTGTATATTTTATAGCATATTACACAGCTACTTAAAACGAAATTATTTAAATTATGCTATTATGTGAGAAAACTTGAAACTAACATGGCTATGTAGGAAACCTGCTGGACAACAGTCAATAAAATCAGTCAATCAAATCACCCTCATGTCGTTATAAACCCGTAAGACCTTTGTTCATCTTCAGAACACAAATGAAGATATGTTTGATGAAATCCGAGAGCTTTCTGACTCTGCATAGGCAGTAACACACGTCCAAGGCCCAGAAAGGTAGTAAGAACATCGTTAAAATAGTCCATGTGACATCAGTGGTTCAACTGTAATTTTATAAAGCTACGAGAATACTTTTGGTGTGCAAAGAAAATAAAAATTACTTTATTCAACAATTTCTTCTCATTCAATGTTGCGGTCTATGCAGGGTCAGAAAGCTCATCAAAAATATCTTAATTTGTGTTCTGAAGGTCAAGACAAAGGTCTTACGGGTTTATAACGACATGAACATTTTCATTTTCGGGTGAACTATCCCTTTAAATATTTGTAGCTGACATTAAATATTTGATTTGTAGTTGACACATCCGTGTGGCATGACATAATGAGTATGAATCTCTATTATAGCATTTTGTGTAGTATTTTATATTTTATTATGCAAGCAAATTCAATATTTCTATTGTTAGAATGATTACAATTCTTTTTTATTTCTATAATTCTATCTTTAATACAATTTTCAAACTCCAAGACATTAAAATGCACTAGTATGCCAAAAAAAAACAAAAAAAAAAAACACACAGAACAAAAGAAACAATGTTGCAAACAAACAAAAAATGCAGACTTGGTGGGGCTGTTTATAAAGGACGTTTGAAAGCCTAAAACAGACTGTCATAAAACCCATTCAAATGTACACAGAATAATATATGTAGTAAAGTCGAGCACAGATGTGTGTGTGGCAAGAGAAAACATGCCTCTGTGTGTACAATGCTGTGTCACTTGGTCTTGACCAAAGGGAGAAGTCATTTTGTGACTCATAAAATGGTCACATTTGACAAACGGCTAATAGAGTCATAGTCTAAAAGATGGGCTTTATCACATCTTTGCGACACCTAAGGGAATTCAACACGCCTGGATGTGTGTTAGCCTTTATAAAACAGTCAACGAGGACATCCGTTATTGAGTCAGTAAATGAAGAGACGGCAATTAAAGAGGCAACAGAGGGGCTCTTGTACAGGGTCAACAGCCTCAGGGTGGGAAAAAAGCTTTCCAACTTCTTTCCTCTCCCTCCCTCCCGCCACAGCTCTCGGAAAGCCGCTCCGACTGCATACCTGGAAGAAGAAGTCCAGCACCGCTGTCTGGTTGCCGAGGGAGCGTAGCGTCTCCATGGCAACCCCCTCCTGCAGACATTCCTGCTGCTCTTGCTGGAAGAGCACATCTGCGGTGAACTGCCTGATCCGCTCATTCACAATGTTCACGCACAGCTACAGACACGAAAACACAAAAGCCTTTGTTAAGCCACAGCACAGGGACATTTTACTTATTAACAGAATACACTTTCACTGACACACTGATCGATCAGTTTATTTTTTTACGTTCGTACACCTTTGTTGACCTTTGGGCAAGAACAATGCTTCTCATTAAACTCATAAATAGTTGATTTAGCCATATAGGGCAAGTTACTCTAACTATGGACACGTCTGCCCCTGTAGAGTTTTAGAGTAGGAGACCATATACTTTGTCTCCTAACAATGTCTAACAGCGGCTATGCAGAGTAGTTCTGTCAGTTTTCTAGAAGTCATTTCCACCACAGTTTTTACATTTTTTTGTATTATTATTATTTTTTACAAATGTACAGCTTTACTAGAAACAACACTTGGTGAAAATATTCTTCTGTTCTGATGTGCTTTGCTTTTTCCTTTTCCTCACCCATAACATGTTTTATATTCCATCTCTAGCGCTTCACTGACACTGTTTTCTTTAAGTAAGAATAAATAAATAAATACAATTGTTTGTTGTGGTGGAAATCAAACTATTATTAATAATTATAATATACTGTACTATATTACTATAATTACAGTTTGCATTGAAACAGATAAAAACCACTTACGCAAAAACAAAGAAACAAACAAATAAATAAAATGATAAAACGGTTAGTTCTATTCCTCGATTCTGATTGGTCAGCAGCTGTGTTTTATTCACGATACAGCACGGCTATGACCGCTTCACCTAACGGTTCTGTGTATCACTGAGCAACACCCTTAGCAACATAAACAATCAATAATATAGTCAAAACTGTTCGGTGTATTATGTATTTGGGCAAAATTAACTGTTTATTTATTTAATGAAGTATGAGTGACCCCTGCTGGTGTTATGTTGCATCTTTCATCTTTAATTTTGAGACCACGCCCTTCCCCACCCCCCCCAATATGTATTTACGGTATATTACTTTATATTACTGTATTCTTCGGTTTCAGGTATGATTCTGTATGTCCATCAGTTTACACTGTAATGACGCTTGCAAACTCGCGCGGAGCCGCGAATCGATCTGTTTTAAACTAAAAGACGGAAAACAGACGGTTTCTCATGCTGAGAGATAAGATGTAACTTGTGTGTGAGAAACAATAAATGATACAGCGGATGATAATAGCTCCTATTCTCTGTTTTTATTTAAGCTCCATTAGATGAGGCACGTTACAACAGAACATTCTCTTGCCGTTTACTGTCGCTCTCAGGAACTATTTTTAGCGGAAGGACAGCATTTAAGGAACTTGCTTCAAAAAAGTAACACATCAATACATACATTTTTGTTTTTAATATTTTTATTGTGCGGTAACCGTTTTATAAAAGCAATAAGGTACTCGAGGCGGTGCTATATTGTGAATAAATCACGGCTGAAGGGGTCGCAGGCACTCCGCTTCGCATCATGCCTAACAATGCCCTTCAGCCGTGATTTATTCACAATACAGCATGGCCTCTCGTACCTTATTGCTTACATAAATAAATAATAAATAAAAATAAAAAGTAAATAAAAACAAATAAATAATAAATAATAATAAACAAACAAACTAACACATACACACATGTATACATACATACATAAAGTTAGTTGATGCTTCTCATCTGGTGTTAGCAACACCACAGTCATGGGTTCAATTCCCAGGGAACACAGATATTGTGAAGCTTAATGGACATTTTCTCATGCATTACTTAGATTTTTTTGTTTACTGCATTTACATGGCATTTACTAACCATTAAGTTGCTTCAGAACTTGTGTATATTTCTTTTTTTTTTTTTCTGTTGAACTTCAAAAAATAGTTTGAAGAATGTTGGTAATCAAACAGTTGATGGCCACTCACTTCCACAGTTTTTGTTCCATACTATGGAAGTCGATTGGCTACCATCAACTGTTTGATTATTGATATTCTTCTAAATATATTCTTTTGTGTTTAACAGAAGAAAGAAACCCATACAGGTTTGGAACATGTTGAGGGTTTTCATCTTTAGATGGACTATCCCTTTAAGATCTGGATCTGGGAACAGGGTAAAATATTAACACCTATACATTAAAAACATCTGAAAAGCAGAAAAAATATTACTGATGAACGCAGTTTTAATGTGATCTTCATTTTACAAAAAGAGAAAAAAAAATGTACAGTATATATTACATACATGTACATATATAACAATAATTGTATCAAAAAAGGTAGTATTATATACAATGTTTATAGGGCTGCATATGACTTTTCAGGAATCAAGCACGTGTTTTATCAGGCAAAATAAAGCATACACTTATGAGGTATTTTTCAGCATTCCACTTATTTTCCAAAACAATAGCTATATGACAGGCAGCTTTATCTGCACACAAAGAGCTGGCATGTATATTAATTACCTCTTAACGAACATGGCTGCAATAAGCATTCAAAGTTAACCCCTCACACCTATTCACTCACTGTTCCACACGCTTCAGTGAGCAGGTTTATTCCAGGAATTCATCCTAACAGCCCAGTTACTGGACTCGTTTAAATCATTTATCACCGTAATCCTGCTGAGATGAAAGTTAAAAACAAAGATCCCTAATGGAAGGGATTCTAAAAAGCCAAAGCAGGAACCACAGTGGGAATCCATATAAGGTATACAGTAGTCAACATTTGAAGTGGATCAAAACCTTTCAACAAAGTTGTCTTAAAACCTAAATCCAAAATGCATTCTTGTTTTAAGACAACTTTGATGAACTTTTTAGATCCACTTCAAAGGTTGACTACTGTATACCAAGTGCTTAACACTACACAAGAGACCGTAGAAGCTTTTCCACGTGGACAAAATGTACAATATCGGATGGAGTAGAAAGAGTAGATGGCTTTTTCCCAAACAAAATAATTCAACTTCACACCATCTAGCTGTTGGTTTCTCAGAAGCGCTTAGGTCATGCAGTATATGATGGAGCTGTTTGATTAAAAGCTAAGTCCATCGAAGAGAAGTATACGGCACGGTTGTATCAACACAGGCGTCTTCCAAGTTTAATGTGGCAACACGCACTGGATGAAGTACAGACGGCAACAGTGGAAGCAATGGAGAGGAAAGAAAACAAGCATATTATAAAAGCTGGGTGCACCTCATCAACTTCTCAGCATGAGGTTTCACAGCACTACAGGATGTCATAGGGAAGACTGCCCAAGTGCTGACACAATTCAGCACACATCATGAGAGAAAAAGATCAGAGCTGAGATGAAGAGCTTGGAGGAAAAAAGGGGAGAATTCCAGAGCACTGAGCAAAAAAAAAGTCTATCCATGGAGAAAAGATCTCAAATGTGGGACTCTAGAGTTTGGAGCCATTCTGAAAGAAACATTAAGGCCCCACATCTTAATGCAAAACAACGCTTACCCAGAGATGATACAACATTGTCTTTATAAATCACATAAGTGTAGGGAGGCGGAGAGTTTGCAACATTAACTTTACAAAAGCATACAAAAAAAAAAAAAAACATACTGTTGATCGCCATTTTCTGCACATTGGGGTGTCTAAGGGGCTGTTCAAACATAATGCTTTTTTGTGTCCAAAATCGTGAGAAGCAGCACTCAGGAATGGTGAGGGTCTAGAGATGTGCTTTTGAGACGTGATGTAATAGCGGAAATAACAGAAAATAGCCAAAAAGCAGAATAGATAGTTGCTATTTTTGTATATAAAAATATATCGCACTGGACTTTGAATTTGCAAAATAAAAATCTTATGAGTGCCGCCTCCGCCAGGTTGGCATCAAATAAAGCAGCTGCCATGAATCTTGCTATGGTAAACAAAAGCTTGCAACACTTGCCCCGGCTCCGGGGTCTTCTGATTGGTCCAGTGTTTTGGAACCGACATTGGTAAGCAGCATTGCATGGAAAAGTTTAATTTGTTTTAATTTGACACAGTGGTTTAAAAATGTGCCTCTCATGTGCGAGATGGTGCAAAAGACGAGAAATCTCAAAAGTGAAAGAAAAAAAAAATGAGCGCGCGCATTCGAAAGCGGTTCCAATGCCCTGCATATTAGTAGCAGCTCCCTGATGGCCGCAATTTATCTAAAGTATAATTACCCAACGATATAATTGCAAGAGAAAGTATTTAATTTTTTTATTTATCCTCCCATCTCGTAGGCTATTTATTCCCTTTTGGGGTTCCGTAGTACACTTAATTTCCTTTCAGAACACGGAGTTGGGATGTGGCAGATTGCGGGGGGTATGGATCACAATGCCGGCTCAACATCGTGATGTCTGTCAGCACATCGGTGATGGACGATGGCATCGTCTATCGGCCCAACCCAAGTGAACGGCCCCTAACATATCATGTTCTACATGCAACTGAGAAAATTTTGCACACCAGAACGGGAGTTTTTGGAGACAACAATCAAAAATGGCAAGTTACATTTTCATGGGTGCACGTAGAGTATCTCGCTTTCGCCTGTCGTCTGATCTGATTTTACTCAGCAGTAGTATCAACAAACAGTGTCTTCTATGTTTTTTTCCCTTTTAATCGTGGGTGGCATCTAGCATTAAGCTGCAATACTGCAAACTTCTATGTTGAAATGCGTCAACCAAAATGTTATTGCCTTATTATCAATAACTTATAGTAAATTCTGTTATATTGTGACACCCCTAGTATGGGGAAAAAACCCAGAATAGTGGTGTATTAGTTTCTGTAATTGGATGTATAGAAAACCTTAAAGAAATTAGTCAAGAGTATTTGTATATTTACAGATTTCTATCAGACCCGATTCCGATAATTGATACTTATAATGTCATCGGTACGCCCCAAGTGGGTATTAAATACCTCGTTCAAGCTCCATAATTACAGTCATTCGCCCCGAATTTAGTTTTTTTTCTCATTATTGTGACCTTGAAAGGTCAAGGACCGTAAATCTTCTTTCACATGTGGATTAAAGGTGTGTACGTATCTCGGTGTCTCGTAAGCATTTCCCAATCCGTCACATACACCATCACAAGGAGATCTCCCAGGGGACTGTGGGTAAGCACTTATCTCTTTCTAGCACCAATCCTGATTTACACCTTGTCCAACACTGTCAAGGAAGACATCCAGGAATGGCACGCATACAGACACAGACACACACTCCTTCCTACCTGCCTACCTCTCAACAGTTGTCCAGATGACTATCTGTCACAGAAAGAACAGATCCACACACAAATAAAGGCCCTCGTCTTGACTGATGGGGACAGACCTTTAAAAATATCCTTGCACAAAATGTCTGCCGTATTCAACTTGGCATTTATTAGCTATTAACATAAATACTGGTTTAAAGGTATGTTCACACCAAGACGAATGTTCAGTTTGAAAATTTGATGCGAAAGACATTTTAATTCGGATGAATGGCTGTTAATGTGCCTGTTCAGCACTGTGCGTAAATCTGATGAACCAATAAGAGTGTGGGCTTTTGGTCACATGGCTAGACCTGTTATGGCCTACGCTGGTTTGCTAGTCATGACCAGCTGGCCATCAAGCAAAACCAGACAGAACCAGCAAATCAACTCAGGCTGGTTTAAACAATTTTTTCCATCAGGAGTTCCCATGTAGATCCCCACCTGGTTTAGCAGTTGGAAGTAGATGACCAGCTCATATACGAACCATTACTCAACAGTGGCCCTTATGCATCCTCCCTATAGAGTCTATGACAACAATGACAATGGTTGGTGCCAAATCCAGGCCAATGGTTCATGTGTCAAACCCGACTCTGCACAGAGTCTCCTTTGTGTCTGGTGCCAAGGGTTCATCTGAGGAGAACCCCCCCAACCCAACCCGTCAACCTCATCTTGTCCTGTACAAAAACACAGCTCGCACAGTAGATGTGGCTACTGAGGATTCTGGGCAGGGGGCGGCAGTACATGTGGCGTCTTAGCCTTCAGACGGACATTTGTCTCTCTCGAAAGCACTAAAATAACACAACTCGGGGTCTCGACAGCAGCTGCTTTACTTCATGCTGCTCTTCAGACTTTGGGGGGAAAAATGAATGTATATAATGTATATGGCACATCCAGCTATGCGTCTGGGTCTGGGTCTGGCTCCAGGCTACTCCAGGCTACTGTGAAGAACGCACTGATGCTTTCACAACAACTCAAACAAAGTTGAATTGTCACCCAGTTTAGCCTCAGCTGACCTCTCTGGGACGTATCTAGAGTCAAACATATAAGCTTTGTACAAAAACCTAGAAACTGTCTTCTAAGGCAGTATCCCAATTTAAATGAAAACTCATATGTTAGTTAACAATAGCTGTTTTAATAGTCAGTTTTAAACTATTACTCAGAGACATTTTTATAATCTAAAGACAGTATACATACATCCTAAAACCTGTAAATCAGATCTAATTTTAGAATTTCTGGTTCCATCGTCCTGAAGTAAATGGGTATATTGAATGGGTTAAATGACTGAACTAAGGTATTTGGTTAACAAGATATTTTCACATTTCTACGACATCAGTAATATCCCACCCATGCCATGGGACGTTAAATGTCATCATGCCAACTTTGCTAGGACAATTTGGCACTTCTGAATCAGAGCTTGCAAGTATGTATGATTTCCACAATGTGGAAAATGCGGACGGAATCGTGGAATCCAGTCATGAAAACAGAATGTTCTGTATAAAGACAAAAGTCACGGAATTGGCCACATTTTGGATGAATAAATTAAAAGTCAGTCAGTCCACTTAAATCAAAACATGATATAGAAAGTGAATATTAAGCCGCAAAAATACCATTTAAATATGAATCCTGGATGATCTGCCTGTCTCTGTGTGAATGAATGGTGCAGATGTGTGGTTTTCATTTACTACACACATACTGAAGCGGTGTTTTCAGCCTCTGCCACCTCAATATATGAGTACATGAACAATCTCCAGAGCTGCTCTGAGAGTCACTTGTGAGCATTGTACCATTCTTTTAAGTAAAACTATAGTCATATAATATACAAACAGAAACTTAAAGGTCTTTACAGCAACCTGTCAAAATAAAAGTTCAGTTTAACTCGAAGAAACCATAACAGAAATATTACTTAAATGTAATGCTAGTACTACTACTAATGATAAAATTATTAAAACATTATTTAAAGCAATATTTACCAGAAAAATTATTTATCAGAATTTATGTAACAGAAAGATGTAAACACACAACACCGTATTTCTAAAAAAAAGAAAAAAAAAGAAAAAAAAGAAAATAATAATAAATTAGTTTTTTTTCTAAAATCAATTCATTAGAGACGCTTTTGATTATTAATATTTAATGGAACCATTACAATGGAATCCAGAAAATTAATGGAAAACAGAATTTGATAAAAAATAAAATATAAATATAATAAAAGTAAAAATAGAAGAATAAAACATTCCATAGGGCCTTAAAATAATTTGTAAAAAATACACTGCTGTTTAATATAGCAAGTTTCATGATTTCAATTAATTAGACATCGATCCGATATAATAACATTTAATTTAACCATTAAAACAGAGTCTATAAAAATTCAAACGAAAAAAAAAATTGGTAATGCAGCTTACCACACTCTGATACATTCTGCTCAAGTCGCACTTGCAAAGTTGGTTCGGATCGACTGGCTTGGTCATCTATATTTTCAGAATGTGACTCGGGCTCGAACTGATATGGTGAAACCAACTACATTATTAACTGTCGTTATAATTGCTTTATATGTTTATGTCAAGGGGTGTTACATTTCCGACACACGGTTGAGATATCTCCAGAGCTGCTCTGAGAGTCACTTGTGAGCATTGTACCATTCTTTTAAGTAAAACTATAGTCATATAATATACAAACAGAAACTTAAAGGTCTTTACAGCAACCTGTCAAAATAAAAGTTCAGTTTAACTCGAAGAAACCATAACAGAAATATTACTTAAATGTAATGCTAGTACTACTACTAATGATAAAATTATTAAAACATTATTTAAAGCAATATTTACCAGAAAAATTATTTATCAGAATTTATGTAACAGAAAGATGTAAACACACAACACCGTAAATTTAAAAAAAAGAAAAAAAAAGAAAAAAAAGAAAATAATAATAAATTAGTTTTTTTTCTAAAATCAATTCATTAGAGACGCTTTTGATTATTAATATTTAATGGAACCATTACAATGGAATCCAGAAAATTAATGGAAAACAGAATTTGATAAAAAATAAAATATAAATATAATAAAAGTAAAAATAGAAGAATAAAACATTCCATAGGGCCTTAAAATAATTTGTAAAAAATACACTGCTGTTTAATATTGCAAGTTTCATGATTTCAATTAATTAGACATCGATCCGATATAATAACATTTAATTTAACCATTAAAACAGAGTCTATAAAAATTCAAACGAAAAAAAAAATTGGTAATGCAGCTTACCACACTCTGATACATTCTGCTCAAGTCGCACTTGCAAAGTTGGTTCGGATCGACTGGCTTGGTCATCTATATTTTCAGAATGTGACTCGGGCTCGAACTGATATGGTGAAACCAACTACATTATTAACTGTCGTTATAATTGCTTTATATGTTTATGTCAAGGGGTGTTACATTTCCGACACACGGTTGAGATGTTCGGCCAATCACCACGCACTGGGTCTGCTGGCCAATCAGAGCACAATGAGCTTTCCGAAAGAAGGGGCTTCGTAGAAATCAACGCATTTTAGAAAGACTTCTGTTTGTCACAAAGCTTCTTTTCTGCAGTTATCCAAAAGTCAGTGGAAAAATCCTATTGGGTAATTGTCGAGGAAACCAGGGTGATGCTAACGTCTGGATTGGCATACAAAATTATGGCAACCTGGCAGCACTCTATTGTCTGCTGCTTTGAATTTTTTGAGTTTGATGCAATGCATTCCTGGCTAAGTTTTAGAACGGCCTACACATCGGAAGCACATTTATGATGCCTTAAAAAAGTCTACACAGCCAGCTCACTCAGTTTTGGAACAGAGCTATAAAGTCAGCATGAGCGGAGTCAGAAAAAACACCTGTCTCGTTTAGAATGAAATGCCTTTGTGGTGAAAACAAAACCCAGCAGAAGAACATCCCGTGTGTCGTTAAGTCTAAAAAAGTCATAGCCCTAGGCAGGAACATACTGTGGAATAGGTCAGTGCTTTCCCCTGTATGGGAAACAGGATTATGAGCACAATGCCTTGATTCCCACTGGTCTCTGGCTCCGTGGCATATCCACATCAAACCTAGTACAGACCAGACCAGGTTTAGGAGGCCCACAATCCACAATGAAAAGGTGAAGAGCAGTTGGTGTTCTTTAGTCACATGAAAAGCTGAATAGTCTGCACTTAGAAAAGGGGCTATGAATGTTAGCCTCAGTGTGACGTTACAATGGTAGGAAAGACCCTTTCAAAAGGTCACAATCAGATGTTAAAAGTGTAATTATCATTGTCCTCATTATATCTGTGCTGTCTCCCCTTACCTGTTCATAACCATTGCGCTGGAATTCCTCGAAGCCAAAGATGTCCAGGATGCTTATCTCAAAGGCAGGATCTCTGTCAAAACAGACAAGAACCATATATGTCTTGAACCATAGCTTAAGTGCAAGGTTTTCTAGTGTAAAAAGCAGAGAGAAAAAAAAATGACATGCAGGTTTTTCTAAGAAACAAAAGGTTATGTCAAGACAATTCTGTCTTAATTTACTGTTACACTCTGTCTACACCAGTAACACCCGACATCACTGGAAGTGTTTAAGCTGTCTGACATGTCAGAACATTCTCTAACATGGACCAGCTGTCAAAATAAATAAACAATTTTTTGATAATTTCACCTTAAACGATTCATAGTGAAAAATACACATTATTTGTAAACAAAATTATGACAGACAGCTACACAAAATACATACCAAAGCTCAGTTTTAAGTCACAATAAGCGACTGTATTTTATAATAGTGTGTGCTGGTGTGACCATCCTGGTGGAAATGATCATGCCCTCAAAGACCCATAATAAACATTCTCATATACACATCAATAAACATTAGCCTATTGCACTGAACTGCTGACCAGGACACAACAGGTCAAGCCTGCTTTGGCCAGTTATTGATCACACATCAGACCTTTTACCTTTTGTAAATAGATGACAGTGGCATATCCTGTCTATCAAAAGGGGGCGTACTGTGTGTAAAGAAAATGTTTCTTGTGTAGAATTGAGTGGTATTAAATTAGCACGTCACTTAAAAAAAAAACAAAAAAAAAGAAAAAATAGCTCCGCTAATGTAGGTTTTCTTTGACACTATGAATCACACAAAGTTCAAGTCAGGGTTGCCAGGTCTAAGGTTTATCTATTCACCAAACTTCATTCATTTAATTTCTGTCTTCATCGTCTCCATAAGGAGAAATTTGGCTTGAGCAGTCAAGAGAGCAGATTAACTTACAAAGTTACACAAAATAAATAAATAAACAACATTAATATTCCACTTACATGCACAAAATACATTTCACAGTATCCACACATTTCCTACAAACCCTATTTCCTATTATTCAATAAAACAACTGATAATGGAATTAACGAGAATTTATACCTATTTAACTTACAAGTTGGTACCCTATATCTTCCGAACTTCCGAAACAAAAAGTCTCAGCTCTCAAACTCTGTCCATTTTATCACAAAGTTCAAACACTAAATGTGGCTTTGACGCTTTTAATGTGGTTTGATAGATCGATGTAATTTAAGTGGCAGCACTGATAAAACGTGTCAGTAAGAGAGCATGTGAACAACGTCACGTTTACCTCAGGAAAGTTATTTTCAGTGTTCACAGTTTGCTAGATAGCTAAAATAACACTAGAAGAAAGCTTGTTTACTGTTAGTTATACATGCATGTTTGAATACATCTGACATGAAGACAGGTTTTTATGAAAATTACCTTGAGCTGAATACAACCATGTCGGTTTTTATTTCAGTCTGATTATCATATCTGAAAATAACAGCGGAGTATAATAGTTTGAGCTTTGTTGTTAATTTGAACCTCTAATATTATAGTAATATACTATGTATAGTTTATAGCATTAATAGAGAGATTTACTATCCCTATCAGCAGATGTCTGATTAATCAATATCGAATCGAATCAGTACCAGCAGAGAAATGTAGTATCATTGCATCCCTAGTATACATGTATGTGTCTGTCTATTTGTTTGATTACTCTAATGGTATATCATAACTTTAGAATTGTTAAAGCTCAGCAGCCATGGTCACAATCCATTTTGGGATATGGGAAGAGCAGAATGAATACTCTCCTAAAGAACTTTGTGTTCCAGAGATGAAAGTAAGTCATACAAGTTTGATTCCATCAGAAGAAGTTGAGCATTTTCATTTTTGCGGTAAATTATTACTTTATCTAGCAAGGTCAACCATGCTGGTTGTTTTGCTGTCCCATCAATAAACCGTCACCGAACCAGCATTAACCAGGAACCATAGCAGGATCAGCAACTAAATCCTTTCAGTAAAAAACATCCAAACAACCAGTGACGGCTCAAAACAACAGGGGCACAGAGCAAAGAGGAAAACAAACTGGAGACAGTGTGTCACATTTTGACTGATATACGCCGCACGTGGGAGGCTGAAAAACAAGCGGCCCATTGTTGGTGGTGCTGGCTGAAGGGACACGGCACATGCTAATGCGGAGGACTCCAATGATGTGACCTTTGATTATGTCAGACACTGAATCACCACATTCGCTATGCCATTCAACATCCAGATGCACACACTGCCAAAGTCTGACCGTCGATCAGTGCCCTGTGATTGTCGCATATTAGAGTTGAATTCATCCTCTGCATATATTACACTACTAAACACGTGTGGCATTGTAAGGATGCCATTTCTTTCTGAATTGTTTACTTGTTTATGAAATACAATAACCAAAACAACAAATCATCACTAGACTAGTTCATCCAAAAATTTTAACAACATTTATTCTCCTTCATGTCTTCCCAAAGCTGTCTGACTTACTTGAAATTACTTCTTTTGTGTTCCCTTGAAGAAAGAACATATGGAAGCCCGTTTCCGCCACAAAAATAAAAAATAAAACCAGGTAATTGTGACTTTTTATCTCACAATTCTCAGAATTGTGTGATATAAACTCGCAATTCTGACTTTATAGCACGCAATTGAGAGTTAAAAAGTCAAAATTATATAGAGTTATAAAAGTTATAAACGCGCAATTCTGAGAAAATAAGTCGAGTTCATATCTCGCAATTGTGAGAAAAAAAGAAAGTCAGAATTGCGAGATATAAACTCAATGTGTAGAATTGAGTGGTATTAAATTAGCACGTCACTTAAAAAAAAAACAAAAAAAAAGAAAAAATAGCTCCGCTAATGTAGGTTTTCTTTGACACTATGAATCACACAAAGTTCAAGTCAGGGTTGCCAGGTCTAAGGTTTATCTATTCACCAAACTTCATTCATTTAATTTCTGTCTTCATCGTCTCCATAAGGAGAAATTTGGCTTGAGCAATCAAGAGAGCAGATTAACTTACAAAGTTACACAAAATAAATAAATAAACAACATTAATATTCCACTTACATGCACAAAATACATTTCACAGTATCCACACATTTCCTACAAACCCTATTTCCTATTATTCAATAAAACAACTGATAATGGAATTAACGAGAATTTATACCTATTTAACTTACAAGTTGGTACCCTATATCTTCCGAACTTCCGAAACAAAAAGTCTCAGCTCTCAAACTCTGTCCATTTTATCACAAAGTTCAAACACTAAATGTGGCTTTGACGCTTTTAATGTGTCAATAGCGAGAAAAAAAAACTCAGAATTGCGACTTTATATCTCACAATTCTAACTTTATAACTGGCAATTTTGACTTTATAACTCGCAATTGCAAGTTTATATCATGGGATTTTGACTTTATAACTCGCAATTGTGTGTTAAAGTCAGAATTGTAAGATATGAACTCGCAATTCCAAGAAAAAAAGTCAGAATTGTGAGATAAAAAGTCGCAATTACCTTGTTTTATTTTTTATTCAGTGGCGGAAACGGGCTTCCATAAGAACATACTGCTTGCTCTTTTCCTTAAAATTCTGAAAGGGTTCACGTTTTCAAGTTTCAGAAAGCTCACCAAGCACTATTAAAGCAAAATTTACATTTTATCCACTAATATTCTTCCCTTCAGATCATTGAGTCATAAACCAGATCACGAATATTTAAGAACCAATCATTCAGACCATTTTTACAAATTAAACCAATCAATTCACTAAAAAGATTTGAATGGAAATGGGACTTATTTTCAGATTTTAAGATAATAAGAGCATTGGAATATTGATATTTTCATCATTCAAAGCTAACATGTAGATTCAGAAGACTTGGGAAATAGTGCACAAGTGATATGGACCAGTTTTCGCAATTCTGACTTTATAGCACGCAATTGAGAGTTAAAAAGTCAAAATTATATAGAGTTATAAAAGTTATAAACGCGCAATTCTGAGAAAATAAGTCGAGTTCATATCTCGCAATTGTGAGAAAAAAAGAAAGTCAGAATTGCGAGATATAAACTCAATAGCGAGAAAAAAAACTCAGAATTGCGACTTTATATCTCACAATTCTAACTTTATAACTGGCAATTTTGACTTTATAACTCGCAATTGCAAGTTTATATCATGGGATTTTGACTTTATAACTCGCAATTGTGTGTTAAAGTCAGAATTGTAAGATATGAACTCGCAATTCCAAGAAAAAAAGTCAGAATTGTGAGATAAAAAGTCGCAATTACCTTGTTTTATTTTTTATTCAGTGGCGGAAACGGGCTTCCATAAGAACATACTGCTTGCTCTTTTCCTTAAAATTCTGAAAGGGTTCACGTTTTCAAGTTTCAGAAAGCTCACCAAGCACTATTAAAGTATGATAAAAGCAAAATTTACATTTTATCCACTGATATTCTTCCCTTCAGATCATTGAGTCATAAACCAGATCACGAATATTTAAGAACCAATCATTCAGACCATTTTTACAAATTAAACCAATCAATTCACTAAAAAGATTTGAATGGAAATGGGACTTATTTTCAGATTTTAAGATAATAAGAGCATTGGAATATTGATATTTTCATCATTCAAAGCTAACATATAGATTCAGAAGACTTGGGAAATAGTGCACAAGTGATATGGACCAGTTTTATATTACTTCAGTGTATTTTCTGACATTTTTTTGGAGAGTAAATGATGACACCATTTAGTTTTTTTTGGGTGAACTATCCCTTTAAAAGAGAGGCATGGATGCATGACAAAGCGAAGGAGACGGAGAGAGAGAGAAATCACAGACAGACACAAGACAATGCCAAGTGTGCTTGTAATTTTCGGCAATAGGTCGGCGTGTCCTCGACAGCTGAATTAGATTAACATCCAGACATCATGGGATTCATACACACTCTACACTTGTTATATAATGGCACAACATGCACACAGTCTAGACTTTGCAAAAGACCTGCGTGTTTATGTCTGTGTATTTTGTAGATTCAGAAGACTTGGGAAATAGTGCACAAGTGATATGGACCAGTTTTATATTACTTCAGTGTATTTTCTGACATTTTTTTGGAGAGTAAATGATGACACCGTTTAGTTTTTTTGGGTGAACTATCCCTTTAAAAGAGAGGCATGGATGCATGACAAAGCGAAGGAGACGGAGAGAGAGAGAAATCACAGACAGACACAAGACAATGCCAAGTGTGCTTGTAATTTTCGGCAATAGGTCGGCGTGTCCTCGACAGCTGAATTAGATTAACATCCAGACATCATGGGATTCATACACACTCTACACTTGTTATATAATGGCACAACATGCACACAGTCTAGACTTTGCAAAAGACCTGCGTGTTTATGTCTGTGTATTTTGAATGAGAAGGCAGTTATCCAATTGAGTCAAATTGAGCCAAATTGTGCTCGCCAGTAACACGATCTAAGGCCGAACGCTTGAGGCCGCTTTCATTGATGAGTTTGTGACTGGACAAAGGCCAGTACATCTCAATGATCGGTGTCAGCAGGCCTCCCGGCAGTGAGATTTACTCCATGTACGGTGTTATGGTAAACAAGATGACTTTAATTGACAGCGATTAGTCTGTGTGTTGATTGATGCTGATACGTGACATACGTGCAAACTGAAGGTTGTACCTTTGAAACACTGCACATCAGAGGTGAGGGCAGAGCCGAGATCCTCAGAGCTCACCTGCAACATCCCAGCCACTACAGAAAAAAAAATTATAATAATTCAGACACATTTATATGATTACAACCAGTTACAAATCTAAATTCTGACTGGATTAGCCACATTTGAATTCATTAAAAAATTTAATAAAAATATTGCACTTATTTAAATAAAAATCAGTTCAGAAGCACCCGTCTGGTGTGCCATTTTGGAGGGGGGGGGGCATATACAATGTGCCTTTTGTGAATTTTGTGAAAAATCTGAATTATGCACTGAATCCAACAGAAATTATTTACCTTTATCGTATGGTTTTAATTTATGACAGGCATTGCATCCACATCACAGCAATTTCTTGCCTCTTATTTTAATTAAATTATATTATAATAAATTATATTTTAATTTGTATTTTTAATTATTTACAATTATTACACTACCATTGAAAAAAAAAATCAGTAATTTTGTAAAATATAATCACTGTTTCCACAAAAATATTAAGCATAACAACTGTTTTCAGCATATAATAATATAAGATAATAATAAAAACAATAATAACACATAACAACAAAATAAAATAATAATAAATGTTTCTTGAACAGAGTCATGGCTCCTGAAAAGTCAGCTTTACATTACAGGAATAAATTACATTTTACAATATATTCAAACAGAAAACAGTTATTTTAATTTGTAATATTATACAATATTACTGTTTTCACTGTATTTTGGATCAAATAAATTCAGCCTAGGTGACCATAAGAGACTTCTTTCAAAAAAAAAAGACCCCAAATATTTTTATGGTGCTGTATATTAATTCTTATAAATAATTACAATCACAAATATCGCATGTGCAAACGGCACACTGACCAAAGGCTTTGAACGTGGCTCATCCAATCAGATGTCAGAGTCAACATAACATGCTGTAACACGTACACGGTCCAGCTTTCAACTCCAGGCCTCCCATTTACTTCCTATTATGCACTTATATTACTGTTTGCATTCGGCACCTAGTGTCCTGTCATTTCTGTGAATGAGTGTGTTTGGGTGGAGTGTACCCATTAGAGTATAATAGGGCTTGTTTATATGTGATCTCACGTATCCACAACGACTGGAACCTCATACGGATGTGAATGTATCGGTTTGTGTATTTGCGCATGCTGACGTCACTTGTTTACCCAGGCTCAGTATTATGTGTGTCGTGAGTGGCCATTCTGTTCCGCCCTGCTACTCTGCAGGGCTTAAGGAAACAGGTGACCCTGTCCATGCGTGTGGCTAAAAAAGGGCGATTAGTACAAAATTGTAAGACAGAGTGTGTATGTGTGTTTATTAGAGTGGCAGAGAGCGTTTTCCATTGCGTGAGTGAGTCTGCTATTAGGCCACGGTAGAACTGATGTAAACAACCCAGGATGGTGTGTGACACAGTTCTTGTTGCGTAGTCACCCGCCCACTTTCCCAATCTATCCTTCAGGCCTCCCGGTGGAGCAGATCGGCCCCTGCTGGCCTCGTGGTGCAGCTGCACGACTGACCTCTATCTAGCAGCTGTAAGTCAGACACAAACGCAGTGTCAGCATCTGTCAGGGCGGTGAAGCGCACATCTCCCAAGTGCAGCAGCGCAGAGAGGACCACAAACAAATTCTCCACCTCCTGAAAGAGAGACAAACAAAGTGCTGAGATTGCAGACTTATAAAGGCAGAAAACCTCCTGAGAAACCGGGTCGATTTCACAGCTCCGTATACAGTTACATTTGAGGGCTGGGTCCACAATTACAGAATCAAATTCAATTTTCATTTTGTTTGTTCGGAGTGCTATTTTGCTACTTTTTAACCCATTTTAACAACACTGAGATGACATGCTGCTGCTCTCCTGTTCTATAGGAGATTCTATACTGCTCTCCTGTTCTATTCTGTATCTCTATGTACAGAAATGAGTTGTAGAATATGGGTTGTAGAAAAAGGATGCATAAGTCTGGTGAAAGTTCCAGAACATCTAACATCGCTTACAGCACCTATAAGTGACCAAAACAAAAATACAAGGAACAAAATCAACATTTTTTTTTTTACAAATAAATAATAATAAAGGTGTACATACAAAAATATTTCTAATCATTTTTTTTTTGCTCAATTCACCCCATCACTAGTATGTGCAGCAAGAAGTATCCAATACTATACAATAATGTGTTCAGTAACTGTGATCACTATTGGTCTGTTTAGTCTTTATTTATATACTATTACAGTATTTAATATTTTGAAATAGCTTATTATTTTAGAATTTCAGTTTTCATTTTATTTTAGTCTAAGCTGTAGTCAGTAGTAGTAGTTTTTATTTTACAGTTTAAATCATTTTAGTACTTATTTTATTTTGGTTACTCGCTAGGGAAACATTTTTAATTTTAACGTAATTCTAGTTTTTTTTATTTAATACTTATATTTTATGTCAGCTCAATTTCAATTAACAAAAATGTATTAGTATTTATTAATATTTAGAATTTTATTTTATTTTATATTTAGATTTTATATATCAATTTTAGGTTATTAAACTAATTGTCAGTTAAGTGCTGTCAAACGATTAATCGCGATTAATCGCATCCAAAATAAAAGTTTTTGTTTACATAATATATATGTGTGTACTGTGTAAATTCATGTAAATATTTCAAAATATATACTGTATGTGTGTGTGTGTTGTATATATATATATATATATATATATATATATATATATATACTTATAAATAATTACAATCACAAATATCGCATGTGCAAACGGCACACTGACCAAAGGCTTTGAACGTGGCTCATCCAATCAGATGTCAGAGTCAACATAACATGCTGTAACACGTACACGGTCCAGCTTTCAACTCCAGGCCTCCCATTTACTTCCTATTATGCACTTATATTACTGTTTGCATTCGGCACCTAGTGTCCTGTCATTTCTGTGAATGAGTGTGTTTGGGTGGAGTGTACCCATTAGAGTATAATAGGGCTTGTTTATATGTGATCTCACGTATCCACAACGACTGGAACCTCATACGGATGTGAATGTATCGGTTTGTGTATTTGCGCATGCTGACGTCACTTGTTTACCCAGGCTCAGTATTATGTGTGTCGTGAGTGGCCGTTCTGTTCCGCCCTGCTACTCTGCAGGGCTTAAGGAAACAGGTGACCCTGTCCATGCGTGTGGCTAAAAAAGGGCGATTAGTACAAAATTGTAAGACAGAGTGTGTATGTGTGTTTATTAGAGTGGCAGAGAGCGTTTTCCATTGCGTGAGTGAGTCTGCTATTAGGCCACGGTAGAACTGATGTAAACAACCCAGGATGGTGTGTGACACAGTTCTTGTTGCGTAGTCACCCGCCCACTTTCCCAATCTATCCTTCAGGCCTCCCGGTGGAGCAGATCGGCCCCTGCTGGCCTCGTGGTGCAGCTGCACGACTGACCTCTATCTAGCAGCTGTAAGTCAGACACAAACGCAGTGTCAGCATCTGTCAGGGCGGTGAAGCGCACATCTCCCAAGTGCAGCAGCGCAGAGAGGACCACAAACAAATTCTCCACCTCCTGAAAGAGAGACAAACAAAGTGCTGAGATTGCAGACTTATAAAGGCAGAAAACCTCCTGAGAAACCGGGTCGATTTCACAGCTCCGTATACAGTTACATTTGAGGGCTGGGTCCACAATTACAGAATCAAATTCAATTTTCATTTTGTTTGTTCGGAGTGCTATTTTGCTACTTTTTAACCCATTTTAACAACACTGAGATGACATGCTGCTGCTCTCCTGTTCTATAGGAGATTCTATACTGCTCTCCTGTTCTATTCTGTATCTCTATGTACAGAAATGAGTTGTAGAATATGGGTTGTAGAAAAAGGATGCATAAGTCTGGTGAAAGTTCCAGAACATCTAACATCGCTTACAGCACCTATAAGTGACCAAAACAAAAATACAAGGAACAAAATCAAAATTTTTTTTTTTACAAATAAATAATAATAAAGGTGTACATACAAAAATATTTCTAATCATTTTTTTTTGCTCAATTCACCCCATCACTAGTATGTGCAGCAAGAAGTATCCAATACTATACAATAATGTGTTCAGTAACTGTGATCACTATTGGTCTGTTTAGTCTTTATTTATATACTATTACAGTATTTAATATTTTGAAATAGCTTATTATTTTAGAATTTCAGTTTTCATTTTATTTTAGTCTAAGCTGTAGTCAGTAGTAGTAGTTTTTATTTTACAGTTTAAATCATTTTAGTACTTATTTTATTTTGGTTACTCGCTAGGGAAACATTTTTAATTTTAACGTAATTCTAGTTTTTTTTATTTAATACTTATATTTTATGTCAGCTCAATTTCAATTAACAAAAATGTATTAGTATTTATTAATATTTAGAATTTTATTTTATTTTATATTTAGATTTTATATATCAATTTTAGGTTATTAAACTAATTGTCAGTTAAGTGCTGTCAAACGATTAATCGCGATTAATCGCATCCAAAATAAAAGTTTTTGTTTACATAATATATATGTGTGTACTGTGTAAATTCATGTAAATATTTCAAAATATATACTGTATGTGTGTGTGTGTTGTATATATATATATATATATATATATATATATATATATATATATATATATATATAGTGCACAGCATAAATGAGTAAATGAGTACTAAAACGTAACAAATTCAGCAATTACCCTTTACTTAGAAGACATGTTAGGGTTCTTTGGAGATGTAATGTTCCAACAAGCCTGCTTGATCAATTACCAAAGAAGAATGCCAAAATTATTCAGCAAAATAGGATTTTCTTATCAAAGTGGTACAATTTTATGTTGCAAAAATGAGTACACCCTCCTGAAAGTTACTAACTAAAAAAAAAAAGTGTATAGGTTTAAGGCTATTTTTGATCAACACAGGTAAGTATATTGAACCAAAACTTTTAAAGACAAG
>NW_015507158.1:74613-82414 GCF_001515645.1 Sinocyclocheilus grahami
TATATATATATATATATATATATATACACATATACATATACATAATGTACACAGTACACACATATATTACATAAAAACTTTTATTTTGGATGCAATTAATCGCAATTAGTTAATTTAACAGCACTAATATATACATATATAATATATACATATATATATATATAAAAAATGCTTGATTTAATCTATATGCAGTCTAATTTTCTGTGAATAAAAAACAAAAAAACAAAAGCAAGTGCTGTCAATTACAGCATTAAATATGAAGGATGAATATTAAATATTGTGTTAAACATTATGCGACCTTAAAAGTCGAAAAAGTTTGAGAACCACTGTTCCATGTGCAAAAGAAAGAGATGAGCAAGCTGAATGTAAAGTAAAAGGCAGAGGCAGATATACATGCGTGTTAATGTGTGTGAGGGTCGTGCTGCACTGATGGGATGAGAGAACAATCCTCCTTTAATGAAGCAGATTTACAGGTTCCTGGTAGGATTAGAACACAGTGTCTGGCTGGAGGTCAAGTGTGTGAGAGAGTGCGAATGTGTGCGTTTGAACCAAAGACACAAACGCATGACTCACAAACACAGTGTTAACTCTGACATTACACCCTCTACTGTAACAAAATGTCCATGTATTACCATAAGGGTGTGCATGTGTTTGTGCAAACATATATATATATATATATATGATACATATTGTACAGTAAAGTCATAGCTAGTGTTCCATTCTGAACATACTCTTCAAGTCTTTCCCGAACCATAACAGCATAACACACACCGGTTGACAGGTTAGTGTGGCCTCAGGCTGAATGGCAGTCTGAGTAGTGTGTTTTTATAGTCTCCAGACATACTGTAATGAGTTATAATGTGTAAACCTACATAAATCAGAACAACACGTCTGAAGCGCCTGCCAAAGCCAGAGGCATACCAGCTCTCTGTCTCTGTACCTGCGAGTCACTTAAAACCAGAACGTCTTTGCTTACTTTAGACGAGACAGCTCAGATTCTACTGAGGCTATAAAGTAATGTCTGAATCAGGAGTTATTATAGTTAACTATCTAAATTAAAGCCCTAAAAAAGCATTTGTGTTGTCTGAAATAAAATAAACAAATGATATATGAAGAGTTTATTTGCAAAAATAGATAACTCGGTTTTTATTCATTTTCATAAATGTTTTTTGTGTTAGTTAGCTGTATTTTGTTTAGTTATGATTATTAAATCTAAACAACCCAACTGCAGTTTGATTGATATTAATTGGAATGCAGGATTCTTTCTCCCTAGTGAGTGTGTACCCTAGTGAGCAGCCTACCTAGACAGCATTTTAAAGAACTGACAGACAGTAAAGCACAAAAAAAAAATCTAATTTTAAAATAACTTTTCTATTTAAATAGATTTTTTTTTTTAACTATGATATACCATTATTCCAAGTTTGGGGTAAGATGTATAGAAGTAAGCAAGTACGTAAGTAAGCAAGCAAATAAATACATTTACATTTTACATTCACATTTAAATATTTAGCAGACACTTTTATTCAAAGCAATTTACAAATGAGGACAATAGAAGCAATCAAACAAACAAAAGAGCAACAATTTATAAGTGATGTGACAAGTCCCAGTTATTCTAATGTAGTACACGCGCGCATAAATAAATAAATAAATGCTGTTCATTGAACTTTGTATTCAAAGAATCTCTACAAGCATGTATCACATTTGCTATTACTATTAAGCAGCAAAAACAGCTTCCAACATCGATAAGAAGAACCATTGTCCATAGTTGAGCACTAATAATAACAACTGAGTAGCAAACCAGCCCATTAGAATGATTTCTGAAGGATTGTGTAACACTGAAGTCTGTAGTAATTATGCTGAAAATTTAGCTTTACATCACAAAAATAAATTACATACATTGTTTATATAAATGATATTTTATTTAAATAATCTAAAATATATTTTACATTGTCATAACCAGTGTTGGGGGTAACGCATTACAAGTAACACGAGTTTCGTAATCGGATTACTTTTTTTTTTAAGTAACTAGTAAAGTAACACAGTCCTTTTTAATTTAGAAGGAAATATCTGAGTTACTTTTTCAAATAAGTAACGCCAGTTACTTTGTTTTCCATGTCTTGACTGACAGCTCTTGTGTTGCCATGTTAAGAGAAATCATGCGTAAGTGTAAAGGCTTTGTGTGTGAACATGATCTTACTGTAGTTCTAGACCAACCCTCTACACTGCGAGTAAATCACACGCATATGCGACTAAATCTTCACTCTGGGCAACTAAATGATGTCTAATATTAGCCAATGGCTAATAAATTCTCAGATTTTACTCGCCAGTGTGTGAGTTGGATGCTGAGTATATGATTAGCACAGATATATTTTCACTCGCCGAACACTCTGCCTGAGCACTTCAGAGTTTCACTCTCCGTCAAGCGATCTGATATGTTTCAGTTCATTTGAATGGATGCGCAGCGCACCTGTGTTTGTGCATTTGGCGTAACGTAAACTCTAGTGTGAACTCGCACGACTCGCCGTCGCTTTCTCTCACACGTGCAAAGAGCGAGAGTCTTACATAACATGCAGAATTGATGCGCTACATGTAAACGATACACTTCGTTGTATTTTCCTGTAAAAATAACGGAGTTCCTTTGGAATTCTTCAGCTTTTAAGAACTGACAGGTTTTCCTGCAGTAGGCGGAACTAATGCGCAAACGGCAATCTCATTGGCTGGTGCTCACCTATTATAGTCCCTGTTTTGATATATATAGTATAGTATAATATTTCAGTCTGCCGAGTAAATAAAAAAATATACTAGCCAATGGCGATTCAATTGCCAAGGTGTCCATGTAGGGTTGTAGACTAAATATGAACATGTACCGTATTGACCCGAATATAAGACAATGTTTTTTCTTGGAAATACATCTGAAAAAACGCGGTCGTCTTATATTCAGGGTCTAGACTTTGACATGTCAATAATACACCCACAACAATAGGTGGCGCCAAATACGCATAAAACGAGTGTGTCTTGAAATACGTAATGTAATGCGTGTTGTAAAGATCGTGAGTAAGAACAAAAGAAAACCTTACAGCTGCACGAGTCGTGACTGTCACGTTAGCCTGATGGGACCAAACTCCCTTTTTGATTTTAACACGTAAGACAGTACCCAGATTTGAAGACTACGGTAAGATTTAACTTCTACTGTTAATACGATTTTGGTAGGCTACTATTAGATGGATAGCCTAAATGTCCTAATTCAGATGGGCTACCTGTTTTTTTTTTTTTAATTTATGGTATATCAAAAAGTGTATATTTTTTTAAATGTGATTGTTGGTACATTTTACCAGTTATTACCATACTTTCAAAACAAAAATTTAAATAGGAAAAATATGCAATATGAAAATAATTGAAGACAAAATGTGTTTACTGAGAAAAAAAAAACAAGATTTGGTTTTTAAAAAGCCTTTTTCCAAAAGGTACATCTGGAAAAAGTGGGGTCATCTTATAATCAGGGTCGTCTTATATTCGGGCCAATACGGTACTTTCATGTTTTAAAGCATAACAGCGCACTAACGGTTTGATCCAACAGCGATCAGCCTTCCAGTTGAGCAGAGACTGAGACAGAGCGCCCAATCAGCCAGAGAGATCGTCCTCAAAACCTACAAAACAAAACCCATATATCATCTTACATTCTCACAGGATGACTTTAATTGGCCGATAAAATTGAGTGGAGAGAAAAATGAGGTAGACAGTCATGGTTATAAAGGCCGAGAGAGAGTGTTTGAGTACCTGTTTTTTGTAAAGGCAGTAAAAGATGATCTCTTTTTCCACAGCGTAGCCGGTATAAACCACCGTTCCTCTCTCGCTGGGGCTGAACGCTGCTAAACTGGGTGGTAGTGCCAGTGCATCCTGATTAAAAAGATAAAGTGGCTACTTCTTAGTCTTTTCAACTGCAATAAACACATGTGAATGATCAGAGCAGCTCAAGTGTACATAATATACAAACAAGTTCAGAGCATATTTATTGGCCTAATATCAATCACCTCTGGTGGGCTGGGCGCTGGAAACGTCAGCCAATCAAGCAGCTCGCATTTCTCCTTCGTCCAATCAGCTGCCCAGATGCTGACACGCCTGTCTGCACTTACAGCCAACCAGAGCTCATTTCCCTCCAGACCAAACTCCTTATACTAGAAGACATTTATATCAGCACACAAACATTCAATCATTTAGCAAGAACTGGATGATTTTTCAGATAAAAATTTAAAATGCGATAAAAATGTGCTCCAGGTTTGCTGGGCTTGTTTGTAGGGCTGCACAATCTGGCCAAAAATGATTATTTAGATCAATATGACCAGATTTATTATTATTATTGTTATATTTATTATTAATAATAACAACAACAACAAAAATGTATTATTATTTATTATACATATTATTACTAAATAAAAATATTAAACAAAAATTTTGGCCAACAAAAATTACTATAATTAATAACAATAATAAATAATTATTATTGCTATTATTACTAAATAATAATAAAATAAATAATAAAATAATAAATATTACTATTGTAATATTTCACTGTAAAATAAAACAAATTCGTATTTAAGAAAAAATAGATATATCAATATGACTAATTATTATTATTAATAGTAATAAAATAATGATGACAATAATAATAATATTTGGTTATTCATTATAATATTATTACTATTACTAAATAACAATATTAAACAAAATAAGCAATTTTACTATTGTAATGTAAATAAATAGCATATTTGAAAAAAAAAATCATTATTTTATGTTATCAATATTAATGTTTACAGCTGTGTTCTCTTCATGTTCAAATGTTAAACCAATGTGAGCTGTTTGTGTGTAAAAGAACACAGTGCCACGCTTCACTCTGAAACACGCAGCACATATATTTATTTCTTTAAATTTGCAATAATCAGCCTTTGCAATAAGCTATTTTGCAATTTCAGTTTTATTTCAATTGCATTATAACTTACCCTGTAAGTATTTGGACACTTAAGTTACACTTAAAATTTGACAATGCCATTGAATATCTGTATATTTTGGTCTCAAATGCTGCAGTATCTTTTCTTTAAACTCATGTATTTTTAAGCGTGACTTCAGTGTCCGAATACTTTCTAGGAATGGCCCACAATTCCACATCACACACAATGTTGAGTCATTTGCCTTGCAAAACAAAACCACAAAAACAAACACACAGAAGCACAAACCTGTTTGCTGGTGCACTGCACTGTAGTTATGGGCGCCCCCTTGTGGTCACGGATGGTGCGTACAGTGACTCCAGTGACAGGACTGCTGACAGTAATGAGACCATCACGACCACCAGACAACTGCACGTGACCTACACATCCACACACACATCCATATAGTGAACAAAAACACACAAACGCTCACATAGACACAAAGGACTCACACACACTCTCACGCACCGTAGTGCGAGTACTGCAGCGCACACAGACACAGGCTGAGGTTGTAGTTTCAGCTCCATCTCGGTCGACTCCAGACTGAAGATCCTCACAGTCCCGTCACTGTAAGCGCCCGCAACACACACACGCCCGCTGGGCTCATACACACCCCTCGGAGACGACCAACACACACACTCACAGCTCTGCCATACAGAGAAACATACAGAGACACAATTAAACAATAATTAACTGCAAAGGAAAATGAATTTGATACTCAAGAGTTTGACTGGCGATCAGAGAAAGATTATTAGCCATGATTCCATTAGCCAAGTTACACTATCTTCTAAAAGCTAGGGGTCGGTAAAATGTTTTAATCTTGATGCTCACCAAGGCTGCATTTATTTGATCAGAAATACAGTAAAAACAGTAATATTGTGAAATATTATTATAATTTAAAGTAACTGTTTTCATTAATCAATGTTGAAAACAGTTGTGCTGCTTCATATTTTTGTGGATACACCTTACTGACCTCAAACTTTTGAACGGTAGTGTATGTGTTTAGTATCATTAGTAGAAGTACAAACATTACACAGAGTGTAAAAAAGTGTTGATGTGTGAAGTGTTTGAGAGTGTGTATGTACCTGTGCTGGGCAATTAGGCTTGATGTTTGGATATCAAACACTCTGACAGTTCCAGAGCTCGATCCACAAGTGAAGAGAGGCATGCTGGGATGGAACGCAACTGAACAGGGACTTTCATCATCATCAGAGACAAAATCATAGAGCTATAAGATGAATAAGAGATTGCTTTATTGTAATATCAGTCCATGTCTGGCGTCTATGTGCAGCCACCAGCATGTGAAAGCATGCATTTGTGTGTGCATTCATGTTTTAATGATAAACATTCCCATAACTGACCTGTTGCATGGTGTCCATGTCCCACACCCGTAAAGTGCTGTCTCTGGACACTGTGGTGACCCGCCTTCTAACGCCGTCCACACTACAGCCCAAAACACTCGCCGTGTGTGACCTCATGAGTGTACGGTAACCGCGGCTACTGACATCCAGATACCCAAGATTCCCTGTGGTTGTGGCTGCTAGAACTCCCGAGCCGTCCGAGGACACGCACACCAAACTGACAGGCCCCTCGTGCTCTGCAAACACACCAAAACCTCAGTGATTCATAGTTAGTTTTAAGCAAGCAAGATAATTGATTGTGAGAGTGATTGACAGGAGAGTACTGACCTGCCTCTAAGAAAACAGATGAGAAGTCTAGAGGCCACAGACGCATGAATCCATCCTCTGAACCAGTAACGCAGAATTCATCACACACACTGATGCTGTTCACTGCAATACTGGCACCTGAAAACACATTTATAATACGGTCAATATATTTGAATAACAATAAATAAAAAAATATTCAAATAACAATTTATTATAGTTCTCAATCATGATTAAAAAGTGGCTATAGAGATGAAATAATAATAATAATAATAAAACAAGTGTTAAAAAATATTTTCATTTAAATTATTTTTCTATTTTTAATTAACTTTTAAAGAAAAAAATAAAACAGAATATTGCTATTATTATTGTGCTGATCTTTTAAACATGCTGAGCATCAATAATAATTAATACAAATAATTAATTCCACCATGCAAACTACATCTTTACTTATTTAATTGTATTATATTAATTTAATTTAATTCAATTTAAACTGTTCTGCATTCTTCCAGTGGACTATGTGTGTGTTTAGATGCTGATATTTTAAAACATGATGAGAAAAATATTATGATTAATTATTATTTAAATGTATTATTTTTTTATTATTTAATTCAATTTAATGTTGCAGAAAAACTGGGATGAATTAAGGATTAGTTTGGATTCCCTGAATCAAATTTTACATTGAATTGAATTGTGAGGTGTCTAAAGAGAAATAAAAATTTGTTTTAAGGCCTTTTTGACACATATTGACAAGCACATGAAGGAGGCAGGAAACAAACAGTGGGATATGTAATCAGGTATGATATGAGCCAAGATCAAACTTGTGCTGCTCACAAAACACAAATTCTCACCTGTGCTAAAGGTCTGTTTCCTTTGGTGGCTGTGGGTCTCCTGAGCTGGAAGAAGCCTCCTGATGTTTTTTATCGCCACGGCAACATAGTCGATCTCCAGGATGTGACCACTCTTACTGCTGACAAACCTGGGAGATGGTTTGCACGATCAAGATCAAACTGTACCG
This sequence comes from Sinocyclocheilus grahami, assembly GCF_001515645.1. Lineage (NCBI taxonomy): Eukaryota > Metazoa > Chordata > Actinopteri > Cypriniformes > Cyprinidae > Sinocyclocheilus > Sinocyclocheilus grahami. The sequence continues at coordinate 82,278 of NW_015507158.1, forward strand.
GGGTCAAACAGCAGATCACTGGTGATGATGTTTTTAACAGACATATTGGCACAGAGTTTGACGCTCTTAAGGTGACTGTGGGTTCTGTTGAGGAAAATCGAGAGCACGTAACGTAGATCCATTGTCAAGCACGTCCA
>NW_015507158.1:82680-100395 GCF_001515645.1 Sinocyclocheilus grahami
AAATAGGAAAAATATGCAATATGAAAATAATTGAAGACAAAATGTGTTTACTGAGAAAAAAAAAACAAGATTTGGTTTTTAAAAAGCCTTTTTCCAAAAGGTACATCTGGAAAAAGTGGGGTCATCTTATAATCAGGGTCGTCTTATATTCGGGCCAATACGGTATTTACTCATCTCACCTGTATAAAAACAGATTCAGTATTCCTCAAAATCAATAAAAACCGTCAAATGCAAACTCAAAAAAGAATATTATACAAACCTGCAATAATGAAATATGTTAAATAAGACAAATATATTTTATGCATTTAATTCCATTTGACATTTACATTTATTCATTTAGCAGACGCTTTTATCCAAAGTGACTTACAATTAAGAAATACATCAAGCGATTCATCATAAAAAGGCAAATACACAGGAAGTGCTCGTAATACAAAGTTTTGGGCATTGTTCAGATTAGTACAAGCTAGACGGGGGATTAAGGTAAGGTTTAGGAAGACGACAAATAGTGACGAAAGAGATACGTTTTCAGCTCTTATTTTATTAACCAATGTCTTTGTTACTGACCTTCGATGATCCAATTCAACCATTCATCTCACCTGTATAAAAACAGATTCAGTATTCCTCAAAATCAATAAAAACCGTCAAATGCAAACTCAAAAAAGAATATTATACAAACCTGCAATAATGAAATATGTTAAATAAGACAAATATATTTTATGCATTTAATTCCATTTGACATTTACATTTATTCATTTAGCAGACGCTTTTATCCAAAGTGACTTACAATTAAGAAATACATCAAGCGATTCATCATAAAAAGGCAAAAACACAGGAAGTGCTCGTAATACAAAGTTTTGGGCATTGTTCAGATTAGTACAAGCTAGACGGGGGATTAAGGTAAGGTTTAGGAAGACGACAAATAGTGACGAAAGAGATACGTTTTCAGCTCTTATTTTATTAACCAATGTCTTTGTTACTGACCTTCGATGATCCAATTCAACCATACTAATAAGCAAAAATGACACATTTGTGTTTCATTTTAGTTATTGCTGAAAAGTGTTGAACTTTCTTCTCCTGCGTCATATTCTTCATGCTGCGCTCTCTACTGTACAGACGTGAATTTACATTTCCTTCAGCCTGAGGCGTATTCATTTCACTTTTGTTGTGAAAGGGCCTTTATATTTGTAAAAGAAGAACTTTTTTTATATGAAAAACAAACAAGCAAGCCCTGCCCAGATTTAAAAAGCAACTCAAAATGAACGTAACGCATTACTTTCCATAAAAAGTAACTAAGTAACGTAATTAGTTACTTTTTTAGGGAGTAACGCAAAATCGTAATGCATTACTTTTAAAAGTAACTTTCCCCAACACTGGTAATAACATTTATAATACTACAAATGTTTTTGTTTGTTTGTTGTTGTTTTTTGTCGTAATTATTCCAAACCATTAACCGGTAGTACTTACACAAACATATTTACTTTTAGAATGCAGCTGCTTATTTAAACAGTAGGCAGCTCACTACACCAGAGGACAACTACTCAGGGCATTTGGCATTTTTCTCCACCAGGTGTCGGTAAGCCACCATTGATAAAATGTGCTCATTTAGAGACAAGAAAGAGAGGCTGATGTGTGTACTGCTTCCTCTAATGTTGAGAGCACACACACAATCACACAGAGAAAGAGGGAGAGAGATGTATTCGTGTGTAATAATGTCACCCGTTGCTCCCGGACATTAAACGGCTCTAGTGGTTTCTGTGGATATGTCTTTAGCTAACAAGAAATGGCTCTTTCCTTGAGATTCAACCTTTAGGCTTTTGGATAGTCATTCAAAGCATCTAATTCTCTTATGAATGAGCGGATAAGAGCTGTTTGAGGCTATCACGACTCTGAAGGATAACTGGAAACACATAAACACCTCCAGGGGTTCAGATAACAGAACACATGAGGAAAAACCACAGCGAAAACACTAAATGTTCAGCACATTGAGTGCATGAAACACAATCACTACATAACACTGCATAGGAACTGCTCAACAACTATACATTTAAACTAGTGCTGTCAAACGATTAATCGCATCCAAAATAAACGTTTTTGTTTTACATATTATATGTGTGTGTACTGTGTTTATTTATTATGTATATATATAAATACACACACATACAGTATATATTTTGAAAATACATGTATATACATTTATGTATTTATATTATTATATTTTGTATTATATATACATATATTTAATATATAAACATAACATTTTTCTTAAATATATACATGCATGTGTTTGTATTTATATATACATAATAAATATACACAGTAAACACTCATATATTATGTAAACAAAAACGTTTATTTTGAATGTGATTAATCGCGATGAATCGTTTGACAGCACTAATTTAAACTAATATTTGAAGCAATCTAAATTATATGAGGATTTATTATTAATTACGAATCCAATTGAGATTATATCTTACTATACGAGTTGTACATTATCATACATTATTGTGCAGCTCAATTAACTTTCTTGTTTAAAAATGCTTAATTGTTTGTAAATGTAAAACAAGCCAAAAAAAAAAAGATTGTTTACTTAGCTATTTTTTTTTTCTTTTATTATGTTTGTATGTACAGCAAATATGTATATATGGGGAATAAAGGATTTTGATTACAAGAGTCAGAAGTATTTAATGTAAAATATGCTTTCAGATGTGTGTTACTGTCAGGCAGCAGATGCATGCTGTGTGTGATGAACACTTACATGCTTCATCCGTGGCTCTAAAGCGAAGCCTTTGGGACTTGAGCGAGCAGCCAGGTGTTTGAGGATGTGCTTACAGGCCACAGACTTCCCAGAACCACTCTCTCCACTAGACAGAGAGACAAACAAAGCCAGAGAAAATAAAGGTGTGGATCTCGGTTTAATTTAAAAAAATGCATATGTTAAAGACAGCACAACATATATTACCATGACATAAAAGTACTTAATTACAGTGATTTGTTTTCTATGTTTTCCCAAAGAAAATAGTAAGACGAAAAATAAATGTAATTTATTCTTGTGATGCAAAGCTGAATTTTCAGCATCATTACTCCAGTCTTCAAGTGTCACATGATCCTTTCTCAGAAATGATTGTAATATTCTGATTATCAATGTTGACAACAGTTGTGCGAAATGCAACATGGAGAGGTTTATGACAGATTCACCGAGAGAGAGCAGCTGAAAAACTCTCCAAACTGCCTAAATGTTTTTCTGTCAATATAAAGACACATAAAACAAATCAAGAGAGCAGCTTTTTCAAAGAGCCCTGGGCGACCGTCCTCTGTGAATGTGTGCTCCTGTCAGCCTGATATATGTTTACCAATGGGAGATCTAACAGTAGGTCAGTGAGCTGTTTCACTCCTCTCCATCGTATGAGATGACACAGTCAGCCTACAGCAATATACCATCAAAAGCCTCAAGCCTCAAGACTAAAGATCCCTCTCCTCCGCCTGGCCTGCGGGCATCTTTCTCCTGAGCAGGTATCTGACCAGAGTCATCCAGAGGACATCTCTGTCATACCTTCACGTATCCCAATGCTCTACTAGGGGATTTGTTCAAACCACTTGTTCTTCTCTTTTATTCATAAGACACTGTTCGCCACAATATCTATACCATACACTTCCTCTATGCTTGTTTTTATTTTTTGTGCAGTTTATTATCTCTCTAAACAAATGTAAAGTAAACTTTTCACAAATCTACTATGGCTATTTTTTATGATACTACTGTCAACCACCTACATCATCCTAACTGAAACAGACCCTCATCAGTGGCTGATCTGGAACGCTACACTAGTACATCAATTCTAGCAAATAGCAGATGCCAAAACTGCAACCAACTCCAACAGAGTTTAACACTGGAACGTTGCTAAGCTAAAGACTCACAGATATTGGGTGAAACAGTACATAGTTATCAACCTTTTCTCTCTCTCTCTCAACCACAGTGCATTATCTTAAGTACAGGTGCATCTCAATAAATTAGAATGTCGTGGAAAAGTTCATTTTTGGGGAATGAAATTAATACTCAAAGAAGAAATTAATATTCAGCAAAGATGCATTAAATTAATCAAAAGTGACATATAAAAGTCAAGATAAAGTTACAAATGATTTACATGCCAATAAAATTATCTTCTTCATATATCATTGATAATAATAATAATAATAATAAATTATTATTATTTATTTTATTATATTATTATTATTTATATTATTTATTTATGTGGTACCAAATCAGTATTTTAGGATGATTTCTGAAGGATAATGTGACACTAAAGGCTTAAAACATATTAAAATAGCACACAATTAATTTTTTATTTTTACTAATATTTACCAATATTAGTTTTTAATGTAATTTAGATCAAACAAACAAACAAATAAACAGACAAACAAAAAAACAAATAAATAAAGTCCAAATTGTTAAAAGCTGGTGTACATTAACGTACATAAGTACATTTATAATTGCGAGTTTGTTGAGTTGAAAGAGTTTGTCAATGTTGTGACTGTTTATTCAAAGTTAACTAAACATTTAATTTCATTTTTTATTCTGGTTTTGTTTACAAAAAGACATGCAGAATCACCTTCTGTAACAGGCTTTGCGTTAGATGCACATTTATGATGCTTTAAATGCTGTCTAGGTAATCAGCAGGTTTTAGAATACGGCTAGCAAGCTACAACAGCGTTTTGAAAGCTTTGAATGATTTGCAATATAATTTTTTTCTAAACTATGTCTTCCAGCAGTATATTTACAGGGTGTTAATCCACACTACGACTCAACATCTAACAAGAGCTTTGGTAGACACATATCTTGTCTCGTTACTGCCATACATCCCACTTCATATTCTTGACGACGTACAGTAACTTTAATAATTACTCCACTGTTCAATGTTATGACCTCTTAAAATGAGCCATAAAGCACAGTCAAACAGCTCACAGTGATAACTACAGCCTCCACCCGCAGTGTGAAGAGCCTGGATGCTAGCAGAGACCTGCGCGAGAGAGAGTGAATGGAAGAAAAGCAGTTTGAGCAGATGGTTTTTAAAGGTCATTTGGCCTCCCACTAATCATTTTCTGGAGGGTCTGATGCTTTTTCTTCTCGTTTTTTCCATTTCTTTTGGAAATCCATTCTGGGTTGTAATTGAACTCAAGGGCACAATGCATTCCAGTAGCGAGTAGGTGTTTGTGTGTGTTTTTGTGAGCCCCTTGAACCAGCATTCCACCACTTTTGTTTCCCTGGTTCTGTAGTCACTAGCATGGCGGCAGTGATCTGCTCTCACCTGTAGGGTGAGTGAGTGTGTGTGTGTGCGTGTGTATGTATATGTGTGTGTGTGTGTTGGTGTGAAGGATAGCCCACGCAGAGAGGGCATTAAAGTAGCTGTCAGATCCTCTCTAGCTCAGCGAAACCGGGATCAGGCCAGTGGAGGAGCTCCAGAATGTGAAACAGGATTTAATTGCAATCAGAGATGACCGGAGTGCAAAGTAGGACACAGCACGGGCTACATCACTGCCCCTGCATCCATTAATCTCGCTGAGAGCTTTTAACAGGTTTGGATTTACACCATCCCCAGCACATTTGTCTCCGTGACAGCATTTAGCGAGAACTGCTGGGGTGATGCAGGAGTCTCCCAAACATTGGAGCAAGCATCTATAACGCATCTCATTTGAACCACTCCATCAGCACAGGATCACTTACTGAGCTGCGGACCGCCTTACCAAACTCCAAGCTGGTGCATCAATGACAGAAGGTAGAACATGTCCAGTGGAATGTATTTGGGAGCATGTGGACATGTGTTGTGGTTTATTTACCTTTCAACCAATGTACGTATATCCATTATTTATTTTTTTATTTTTTATTTAGTAATTTGTGATTGCAGAATAAGGGAAGGTATACAAAATAAATAAAATAAAATACTTCAAGGTTCCATTTGTTAACATTAACAATGAAAAAATACTTCTTAATCATTTATTAATCTTAGATGATGTTATTTTTTTATATTTACTAATACATTAGAAATCAAAATTTGTATATGGTAATATTACCTAATAGATCAAAGTTAACATGAACAGTTTTATTTTTATTAACTAGGGTTAGCAAAAATTATTAAATAATGTAACAAATGTGTGGTTCACAGTAAGTCAATGAATAAATGTTGGACCTTACAGTAAAGTGTTTGCAATAAATTATGTATTATTTTATTTTTTATTTATTTTAAGTTTATTAAACATGTTTATTAAACAACAAAGCCTTAACAAAACATTTAAAATGCCATAAAAGCTTGTTTATCATGTAACCCTTAAAAAGCCATTCAATTTTTAACATTGTATTAATTTCTTTCACTAATTAAATGCTCTATGTCTAAAATTTTAAAACACCCAGATATTCCCCTGATGAATATTTATATCTGATGAAACTTTTATAAAATGTATAATTTTCTGTTTTCAATTGTCCCCATTTTCAGATGCCCCAAAGTTTAACACTGTTATTTGAGATGCTTTGCCCACTCATTGTACAGGATTGGAGATTCCCATGGCTTTTGACTTCCTAACTCCACACATCAAGTATCACACAGTGAAGGTCGCCACTGTTGTGAACTGGGCCAAAACTGTCAGGCTGCAGCAGTGATAAAGCCACCTAAGTGAATATCATCTATTTTAGAGCCACACAACAGTTTAAGGCCAACAGTTTTAGGACATGCATTTTTCTAGTCATTGTGATTTAGAGCGTAATAGGGCATCCACCTCAAGGGGAATCACCACCATCCTACTGATGAAGTCATTCTGACGTAAGAATATACACAATGCAAATATAGTGCTTACTGGATCAAGAAAAAGATACTGACTGTGCAAATAAAACATGGAAATGTGAAGAATGTATGACAAACGTGGCAGTGTTATGCATGTCATTGGACGGCACCTGATGATGAAACATTGTGGGCGTCGCTCCTGCAGCATCATGTGATAGGCTCGCTCAGCTGAAGAGAAGATATGAGGCGGGAGAGAGGAACACAGACGACCACTGGAGCTCAGATACAACTGACTGACCTGAGAGACAGAAAGAGAGATGTTACACATTTACATAACACTGCTAATTTCCCATGGCCTGTGCACTTCATTACAGTGTTTGGATTGATATTCTTTGAGCGCTCTGGTCAGGATTAGTTCAAAACCTCTGTGCATTAAGCTCCTGGAGTTAATTAAGCCTGAAGCAATTAACGTAAAGCCTCTTTAAACACTCTTTAGACATTTAAAACTTTATTTTGTAGACAACTTCAGGTCTTAGCTGTGCTACCTTTTGCAAATGTTGAAGTCAAACAATTAAAGAAATCTAATGTTAAAACTAAAAATTCAGAATGCAGTCAACAGCAATGATGGCATTGAAATACGAGTATCACTAATTAGTCTTTTTTCTTACATTTATTTGCATGCTGTGATTGTTCTTGTCTTAGTTGCATTTATTTAAACATGTATAACCATGTTCTGCACAAGGATTGGATTCTTGTCCAGGTGACTGAAAACAACCTGCTGAGCAAAGTGGCTTTCATGCAAATTTAATTAAAACAAACACCTGAACTCAACTCAAATGCTGTTCTTTGCTGGTATCTTTTGCAGGAAACGCTAATCCAAACACAGGCTGGCAAAAAGTGAAATAAATAAGCTAGGAGGCCAAGCACAGAGTCTTGAGTAATAAGAGAGATGCCATATTTAGATCTGAATTCTGTGCAAGGCTAAAAGCCCTAAACATAAAAAATATCCTCACACAGCAAGAATAAAACGCATGCAACACTGCAGATTTAGTATCTGGCTATATTTCTAGGTGTTAGAAACAGAAAGGTTATGTGTGTTAGTATGTGTGTGACATGCAGAGTAAGCTAAATTTTAGCCCAATTTGAGGAAAAAAAAGCTAATGCTGAGATCTCATTACCCTTTACCACTGAGACACAGCACACATACTGTACACATAGGCTGTATGACAGAGCCATAGAGGACACAGGAAGGACAGAGGAAGAGTGAGTGAGACACAAGCTGTGTATGAATCACGAAAATTGCAGCCTTAACAGGCATACTGTATGTGCCATATATGCAAAAAAAAGATTAAAAGAAAAGAAACAAAGAAAACAAAAAAACAACAACAATAATAATACTGTAATAAAACCAAAAACTGAACAAATAAAGAGAATTCAAACAAAACACACAACTGAACAAAAAACAAGCATTTAAAAGAAACAACAAACACAGCACAAAAACAAAAACATGTACACACAGACAAACACAAAACCAAACAAAAAGATCATTAAAACACACAAAAACAAATAAAACAAAAAATTAAAATTAAACATTTAAAAGAAACGAAACAAAAACAACAGCAAAAAACAAACAAACAAAACAACAGAAACCAAACCTCACAAATAAACATTTTAAAGAAACAAAACATACTACAAAAAATAAAACCAAAAACAAACAAGTCCAAACAAAACATACAACTGAACAACAACAAAAAACAATAATATAAAAGAAACAACAAACACAAAACAAAATACAAAAACACAGAGAAAAATACAAAACTAAACAAAAAACAAACCAAACAAAAAAAAAACACACACAAAAAACAAAAACAGAGGAAAACACAAGTTTCAAAAACAAAGTTTACCTACTGTTTACAATGCATGTGTAGCATGTGTATGTTTATATGTTAAACTGTGGTATCAAATGTCCACACTTTCTCATTTGTTACACTGTTTATTTAAGTTTAAATTATTATAATGTTTTCTTCTATTATTTTGATCTTTTCATTGTTATTATGATATTTCTACACATATATTCCAAGCTTTGGCAATATTGTATTTTTTTACAGTCATGCAAATAAAGCAATTTTGAATTTGAAAAACACAAAACCAAGCAAAACACAAACCAAACAAAAAGCTAATAAACACACACCACACATTTGTTTCTGTGAATTGTGGGGACTGTCCCTAGACTTCTATTACATATATATACCAAACAATATATTTTATCCCCTAACCTTAAACCTACCCCTTACAGAAAACATGTTTGCATTGTTACACTTTCAGATAAACATCATTTAATATTTTTTAATAATATTTTTCCCCTCATGGGGACCTCAGGCCTGTCCCCACAATGTCAAAAATGTCAGGTTTTACTATCCTCATGAGGACATTTGGTCCCCACAATGTAGCATAAACAAGTACACACACAAAGAAATGAAATAAAACTAAAAAATAGACATTTAAAAGAAACAAACAAAAAAAAAAACATGACAAAAAAAAGACACAAACCAAAACACTCAAATAAACATTTAAAAATAACAAAACATGAAAAACAGAAAAAAAATGACTGATGGGAAACTTGAAACTTAGAAGGACAAGATGTAGGTTTTGTACTGAAGGACAGAGAACGATTATATAGAGTTTGTGATAAAGGGGGTCAGGTGATGTAACTTGAGCATGATGGTGGTCTGAGGTCATCACAGATGATGGTACATATGCCCTTCTTTCTCAGTGTGTCATTCTGACTCTGAGCCCCAGTCTGGAGGACACACTGGAGAAATCATGCCTGAAATGAGTCTCTGATGCAGGGGGCCAACGGGACAGACGTCACAATGGACCCACTGCATATCAGTTGTAAAGTGTGTGTGTGGTGTGTGTTTCATCTACTCCTCTGCTCCCCTTCACGTGCCAGTAAAGCGTTACGGCGGACAGATGGTCATCTTGTCAGCTTTTATTTTTCTTAGCGGTGGGTGGCACACACTGTGTGTCCCTGATGAGTGTGCTCTCATCAACTCTGCCTTTATGTGGACAGCCAGCTGTATTAGAGGGGACGGTAGTCGGGGCTGGACGGACGCTAAACTTGAGAACCTCTAACAAGCCGAAAGAATATACAGAAATAAATAGAGAAAGGAGGAGTGGATATCTGATGGGGAGATGAAGAGGGCACAGGAAGTGGGAGCTGTATGTTGAGTAGGCTATCACTGTCAGGAAGGCTATGAATAATTTATCACGAGATCAAGTCCTGTTTGAACTGAAAGTACTGTGCTGTGCTTACAGAGTGTGAACTAGAGAACAGCTTAAAATGACTAGACAGATGAATACTCTAAACCATAATGTGGATGAATTAAAAATGTATTTAAATGAAATTAAATAAATAAGCAAACAACGAATGTGTGACTCTGTACTTACCAGATTAGAGTAGATGGGTAGGTCCTTGTAAGGGTTAATAAGGAGAAGAATGTGTCCAATGTAAGTCTGAAAAGACAGAATTTGAAAAAGAAAGTTTTAGCCTCAACATGCCCACAGTCTAATGGCAAGGACTGGCTGAAACCAATAGTTTCATTCTGATTGGTTTGTGCTACACAACTTTTGAGAGCCTAAGGCACAATGGTCTCCTTCAAAATATTCTCATGTTTACCGAGTTGATCAAATGAGAGCTTGAACTAAAATGAGATGACCTAATCATGGTTTTTAAAGGCACAGTTCACCCAGAAATGCCAATTAGGTCGTTCCAAACCTGAATAAGTTTATTTCTTCTGTTGAACACAAAAATAGAAATTTTAAAGAATGTTGGTAACCAAATAGTTGCCAGTAGCCACTGACTTCCACAATATGAAAAAAAAAGTATTAAAGTAACTACCGGCAACTGTTTGATTACCAAACATTCTTCACAATTTCTTATTGTGTGTTCAATACTCCTTTTTAAATTTGCAAGATTAATAGCGTCAAATCTTTGAAAGATAATCAGAGTTTTGTTTGAGACACTGACGTTTACATGGACATCAGTAATCTAATTATTTACCTTATTCTAAACAAGCCAATACTATGATTATGGTGTTTACATGAGTTGCTTTTAGAATATTCTTTTCATGTTCCCGTTTTACATGTTATAGTACATAGTTTGATTAATGGCACACATCATTACGTCCCCATGTGACGCCATCCAACGTCCCCTCCGGAATTTCACTTATAAGCATATAGTTCGTCTCTGTGATGATGCCATGTACAGTTTTGGATGTTTCATTTTTAATTTTATGAAAGCTTCAAGTGCAGATAATTATTTGTACGTGCATACAGATGATGGCGGTGTTGAAGCTCTTTTATTTGCCGTCAAACGGTTGACCACTGTTGTATCCTGTCGTAAAAAACCGGGCAAAAAGTCCTACACGACGGTAATAATGTGATTAAGGTGTTTACATGTCTATACTGCACTTCAGTAATGCGACTAAAATAGGAATACTCCACATGTCTTAATTCGATTTCTGTTTACTTCGAATATGACTTTAGCCGGATTACGGTAATCAAAAATCTCTGTTTACATGGTAGATTCTTAATCAGAGTATTGTCTTAATCGTATTAATATTGGATTATTGTTTTCCATGTTAATGTACTCACTTAGTAGCTAGCAATTTAGATATCCACAAGCAGTGACATAGCGCAAAATCATAAAAGTAACCTAATAATAGGCCTAATAATAAGAATAATGTAACAGACCTACATTTATTTGAAATGCCAACTCCTCTTAATATTGGCAATAATTGATGCTTTTGACAATATCTCTGGCTATAGTTGACACATGATACGACAACCCAGCATGGGGAGGTTTTCGCGGGGCCACCCAACAGTGCGTGCCCTGTGTGCCCGTCCACGATGCCACTGTCCACATGTAGAACTGCATATTTGTTTTGAGCTAAACTACTGTTCAGAAGTTTGGTGCTGCTAACATTTCTTAATGTTAAGACTCATGTTTATATATTTGGTTAAAAAAAAAACAGCAAAACGGTAATATTGTGAAATATTATTATAATGTAAAATACCTTTTTATTATTTCAATATATTTTAAATTAAATGTATTCCTGTGATGGCAAAGCTCCATTTTCAGCATCATTACGCCAGTCTTCAGTGTCACATGATCCTGCGGAAATCATTCTAACATGCTGATTTGCTGCAAGAAACACTTCTTATTATCAATGTTAAAAAAAGGTTGTATATCTTTTTTATACATTTACAAATTACTTTTCTCCCCCAAGAATTATTTGCTAAATAGTAAGTCAAACGAAACACTTATTTGAAATACTAAGTCTGACCCCAAACTTTTGAACAGTAGTGTATTTCTATAAAATTATGAGCTATTACTTTAGTACAGGAAGACAATCTGATTACAAAGCCTGTCTCTGCTATTTGTAGCCAAGTTACTTTTCCATGTCAATTATTGTGGCATTGGCTATTTCAGATAAACTCTCCCTTAAACACCACATAATAATTCCTCCTGCAGCTGCAGTACAATGGCTCTCATGAGTCCTGAGGGTATCAGTACAGGCCAACTGCTAATTCATCACTCAAGAGGGTCAGCTGCACCAGCCTAAACTCTCACTCCTGGTCAGATTACTCTATTACAAGCCCTGTTATCATGAAGATGACAGCAATGCCTGCTGGGAATAGAGGACTAGGTTGCTGTTGTGTTATTCTAGTGTGCTCTCAATAACACCCTGAAGGTCAGTAACCTTTTAGTTTCACAAATCTTTCACAGAACATCTGATGAATACTGACATACGGGCAAACTTGGACCTGTTCTCAGAGGTTTGTGAACATTCTTTACCATGACAAGACTTTAGAGATCAGAGAGCACTCTTTAGAGGTACTAGAGAATATCTAAAGGTGAATGAACTAAACTAGCATCATAAGACTGGACTTCTCATCTTCTAAGCGAAACATCGATCAATCCCCTCTTATAAAGTGCGCGTCTGGCATCTCTCACTCTTTCCATCTCTCGCTAAATGATCAGTAACCATCATCATCTCTATCCATCATTGCCGTAATGACAGACATCATTAGACCCCATTACAGTGTTACACAAAAGACCCCGTCTCTGCTCTCTCCCTCCATATCGGCCTCAGTAGGGAGACTGCATTATGCCCCATTGTAACGTGTGGGAATAGCAGCAGCCATTAAGCATAGATTTGGCTCCGGTCATGAACGAGCACAGTGTGTAGTCGTCTGCCAGGCATTACTGCCCGCATGCAGACATAGACCGCAGGCCTGCTCAAACGATCCACGTTGAGCAGGGAGATAAATATAGAGATGGATTTATTCCTTCAATCGTATTCCCATCGATTCACAAGAAAAAATAACTCTCCATCAAGACTGAATAACAGACATGAAGTGAGGGTGTATACATGTAAGAATGGATCATCTACGGAATTGTCCATGCTGAGGATTGTTCTTCTGACATAAAAGCATTCATATAAATCAATCACTAAAGCACATGTAAAGTATTTGATTATAATTTTAAGCAAGGGTGTAGGTTTGCTTTTGTCATTGGTGGAGACATAATAACAGACTGAGTTTTCCATAAAAATCACATAATTTATCCCAAATTACTGTTGATGTACATAATGACTTAATTCTAAGCTGGAAGATTGTGTATTGTGTATCTTTCTGCACAATCTTTATTTGTCTTTGTTCCCTCCAGGTGGAATGATCTGCCCAACTCAATCTGAACAGTCCTTCATCTTCGAGAATCGGCTAAAAACACATCGCTTCCATCTTTATTTGACCCTCTAACTCTAGCACTATCTATTCTAATTCTATTCTTTAAAAAAAAAAACGTACCCCTTTTAGACTTACACTCTATTCATTTACTAACTGCTTGTTTTGTTTAAAAAATAAATAAATAAAATAAAAATAAAAAAACTAACACTAGCTTCTCAATTCTTTTTTGTATTCTATCTATTTATTTTCTTTTTATTTATTATACAATTAACAAAAAGCAAAAAAGGCCTCTAACACTAGCTTGCTCTATTCTTTTTTCTATTCTATCAGTTGTCTTTGTATTTATTATATAATTTAAAAACCCTTGCTACGTGTACTGCATTAAGCTAACTGAGACTTGTTATAGCACTTGCGTATCATTGCTCTTTTGTTGATTATGAATGCTTCCATTGTCCTCATTTGTAAGTCGCGTTTGGATAAAAGCATCTGCTAAATGTCTAAATTAAAATGTTTATTAGCACTTATAAAGCACATATTAATGCCTTATTCTGTATGACCATATTTTAGCTCTCTTAATTATACACAACTAAACTTAACAACTACCTTACTAACTTTTAATAAGCAGCAAATTAGGAGTTTATTAGGGCAAAATTAATAGTTAATATATTGATATAATGATGGCGCAAATAAATAGTTGAGAGTTAATAGTTGAGAGTCAATTCTAAGTAACAGATTTTTAACAGATTCGCATATATTTAAAAATATATTAATAATGAACAACTCTGGTGTCATTAGGTCCAAATTACAAACCACATTGAAATCACAGTGATAGTCACTGTGTTGCTCTATTTTAGCAATTGCCTCAAAAATGTTTGCAAATATAAAGAATTTTCAGTATAATACCCAGTCATATCCATCTATGTCTAGCCAATCGTTAACTGATATTATTCACAAAAGTCGACAGCAAAATAGACTGTTCAATTCTGAAAGAAGGTAAAAAACTGTCATATAAAACTAAACTACCAGTCTTTGGAGCAATGGCCCTTTAAATATAAATAGCAGTAATGGTTTTGACAGTATCCATTGTGGCAGAGATAGAATCAAGAATAACTGAGTTATTACAGCTGTAGGATTATAGTACCATCAAGACATATAATAATGTCAGTGGCCAAGATTTATAGTAGCAACAGCTATTGTGTTAACAGTAGCAGTAGCAACAGCAGCCGTTAACAGAGAGTCAATGTAAGAATGTCTTTTCATCTCCCCAGGGCTGGCTCAAGTCTTTGGCCTGAATACAGTGAGACCTAGAGGGCTGTCATCCAAACACCAGTCCCTGGCCATGCTATAAACAGAGGCCGTGGCCACTCTCCAAGACCTCAAGACCTCAAGATCCAGCAGTGTGTGTGTGTGTGTGTGTGTGTGTGTGTGTGTGTGTGTGTGTGTGTGTGTGTGTGTGTGAGAAAGGCACACTGGACCGGATGGCTTGGTGAAAGACCACATCTATCACAGTGTATGATAAAGGCTAGAATCCGGACATCAACTCCTTCAGGGTGGGTTAAGACAGAGGATGAAAGGCTCTTCCTGAACGGGTTAGACAGAGGGTTGGAATTCTAACTGTGTGTTTATTCTCAATTTGAGGATTTAGGAAGTGATATGATTAATGCATAACTCTGAGTAACCAACTGCACTCTTCATTATAGGCCCTATGATTGTATGTGTGTTTGTGTATTTACGTACATATATCTGGTCGTTAGCAAAGCGCTTCTGCATCTCGTAGAGCAGACTGCTGTCCGTGAGTTCACTGAGGGATGCAAGGTCATCATTAGGAGCAGGAGGCATTAGTTTCACCTGGAACACAAAACACATTCCTTATTACAAAATTGGAAATACTCAAATGATTCAAATATTCCAGTGTATTTTAAAGGCAATATGAAATTCTCCTTTGTATTCCACATAAACAAATTAACAGCATTTGTATTTGGAACAACACAAGTAAATATATAATAAGTATATTTTATGTTGATTTTTTGGTGAACTGTTAAGCCTACTTTAATAAACGTCCCGGTTTCATTGTGTATGATTTATCAGAGCATGTTATTCTTGAAGGGTTAGTTCACCCAAAAATGAAAATTAGCCTGTGATTTACTCACCCTCGAGGCATCCTAGGTGTATATGACTTTCTTCTTTCAGACGAATCCAATCGGAGTTATATTAAAGATTGTCCTTGCTCTACTAAGCACTATCATTGCAGTGGGTGGGTGTTTCTGTTCAACAGTCCAAAAGTCGTCAAATAAAGCGCACACATCCATAATAAAATGTGCCTCACACAGCTCTGGGGGGTGAATAAAGGCCTCCTGTAGCGAATCCATGCGTTTTTTGTAAGAAAAATATCCATATTTCAAACGTAATAAACACTCACTTCCGGTATCTGTCATAGACGGAATCCATTCCAGCAGATGACGTAGGACGTCGGTGTTGTGTGATTAGTGGCGAACACGGAGAGAGAACAAAACAAAACGCCGGTCATGAATTAGAAGTACAAACCAAGGATTTGTAAAGATGTCAGATGATTTCATTATAAGCCAAGAGGAGACTGGTTTTCCTTTGCTAAAGTAAGCAAACTTTGCTTCCTTTGCACCTGTAAACAAACTTGCGAGACTAGCATATCTCAGAGGCGCGCGCGCAACACATACGTACGTCCTACGTCATCCGCCGTAACGGCTCCCGCATACAACAGTCAGCAGAAGTGAGAGAAAAGTGTTTATTACATTTGAAATATGGATATTTTTCTTACAAAAACGCATGGATTCGCTACAGGAGGCCTTTATTCCACACTGGACCGGATGGCTTGGTGAAAGACCACATCTATCACAGTGTATGATAAAGGCTAGAATCCGGACATCAACTCCTTCAGGGTGGGTTAAGACAGAGGATGAAAGGCTCTTCCTGAACGGGTTAGACAGAGGGTTGGAATTCTAACTGTGTGTTTATTCTCAATTTGAGGATTTAGGAAGTGATATGATTAATGCATAACTCTGAGTAACCAACTGCACTCTTCATTATAGGCCCTATGATTGTATGTGTGTTTGTGTATTTACGTACATATATCTGGTCGTTAGCAAAGCGCTTCTGCATCTCGTAGAGCAGACTGCTGTCCGTGAGTTCACTGAGGGATGCAAGGTCATCATTAGGAGCAGGAGGCATTAGTTTCACCTGGAACACAAAACACATTCCTTATTACAAAATTGGAAATACTCAAATGATTCAAATATTCCAGTGTATTTTAAAGGCAATATGAAATTATCCTTTGTATTCCACATAAACAAATTAACAGCATTTGTATTTGGAACAACACAAGTAAATATATAATAAGTATATTTTATGTTGATTTTTTGGTGAACTGTTAAGCCTACTTTAATAAACGTCCCGGTTTCATTGTGTATGATTTATCAGAGCATGTTATTCTTGAAGGGTTAGTTCACCCAAAAATGAAAATTAGCCTGTGATTTACTCACCCTCGAGGCATCCTAGGTGTATATGACTTTCTTCTTTCAGACGAATCCAATCGGAGTTATATTAAAGATTGTCCTTGCTCTACTAAGCACTATCATTGCAGTGGGTGGGTGTTTCTGTTCAACAGTCCAAAAGTCGTCAAATAAAGCGCACACATCCATAATAAAATGTGCCTCACACAGCTCTGGGGGGTGAATAAAGGCCTCCTGTAGCGAATCCATGCGTTTTTTGTAAGAAAAATATCCATATTTCAAACGTAATAAACACTCACTTCCGGTATCTGTCATAGACGGAATCCATTCCAGCAGATGACGTAGGACGTCGGTGTTGTGTGATTAGTGACGAACACGGAGAGAGAACAAAACAAAACGCCGGTCATGAATTAGAAGTACAAACCAAGGATTTGTAAAGATGTCAGATGATTTCATTATAAGCCAAGAGGAGACTGGTTTTCCTTTGCTAAAGTAAGCAAACTTTGCTTCCTTTGCACCTGTAAACAAACTTGCGAGACTAGCATATCTCAGAGGCGCGCGCGCAACACATACGTACGTCCTACGTCATCCGCCGTAACGGCTCCCGCATACAACAGTCAGCAGAAGTGAGAGAAAAGTGTTTATTACATTTGAAATATGGATATTTTTCTTACAAAAACGCATGGATTCGCTACAGGAGGCCTTTATTC
>NW_015507158.1:107597-108056 GCF_001515645.1 Sinocyclocheilus grahami
TTTTTGTAAGAAAAATATCCATATTTCAAACGTAATAAACACTCACTTCCGGTATCTGTCATAGACGGAATCCATTCCAGCAGATGACGTAGGACGTCGGTGTTGTGTGATTAGTGGCGAACACGGAGAGAGAACAAAACAAAACGCCGGTCATGAATTAGAAGTACAAACCAAGGATTTGTAAAGATGTCAGATGATTTCATTATAAGCCAAGAGGAGACTGGTTTTCCTTTGCTAAAGTAAGCAAACTTTGCTTCCTTTGCACCTGTAAACAAACTTGCGAGACTAGCATATCTCAGAGGCGCGCGCGCAACACATACGTACGTCCTACGTCATCCGCCGTAACGGCTCCCGCATACAACAGTCAGCAGAAGTGAGAGAAAAGTGTTTATTACATTTGAAATATGGATATTTTTCTTACAAAAACGCATGGATTCGCTACAGGAGGCCTTTATTCGC
>NW_015507158.1:108974-111369 GCF_001515645.1 Sinocyclocheilus grahami
ATGTCAGATGATTTCATTATAAGCCAAGAGGAGACTGGTTTTCCTTTGCTAAAGTAAGCAAACTTTGCTTCCTTTGCACCTGTAAACAAACTCGCGAGACTAGCATATCTCAGAGGCGCGCGTGCAACACATACGTACGTCCTACGTCATCCGCCGTAACGGCTCCCGCATACGACAGTCAGCAGAAGTGAGAGAAAAGTGTTTATTACATTTGAAATATGGATATTTTTCTTACAAAAACGCATGGATTCGCTACAGGAGGCCTTTATTCGCGTCCTGGAGCCGTGTGAGGCACTTTTTTATTATACATGCGTGTGCTTTATTTGACGTCTTTTGGACTGTTAAATAGAAACACCCACCCACTGCAATGATAGAGCTTAGAAGAGCCAGGATCATTTTTAATATAACTCCGACTGGATTCGTCTGAAAGAATAAAGTCATATACACCTAGGATGCCTCGAGGGTGAGCAAATCGCAAGATAATTTTCATTTTTGGGTGAACTAACCCTTTAAGAAAAGGATTGTTTTAAGAATCATTAATCAAAATGTATGATTTGTTTCCACCTCTGAAATTTTTTTTGGTTTAAGTAATCAATATGCTATTGCCTAATAATACACTAGCTCAGCATATTTCCGACCAAATAAAATCCAGATAAAATCAAGTTCTGTCCAAAACGTAATTACCTGCTAAAATAATTTGGTTTTAATTGGAAATGTCACATTATGAAAATTACACCAAAAGTTTAAAGTCAGTAAGATTTGTATTTATTTATTTACATGTAATTCTCTTAAGTGCACCAATGCTGCATTTATTATAACTGTTATCTACTGTATTTTAATAACAAAACAGTTGTGCTCCTTAATATTTTTGTGGAAATCATGATACATTTTTATGGATTTTAATTTATTTTATAGCATTTGTTTGAAATATAAATTTTGTGTAACATTATAAAGGTCTTTACTGTCACTTTTTAACAATTTAATGCACTTTTGCTGAATAAAAGTATTAATTTCATTTAAAAAAACATCATACTGACCCAAAACGTTTAAATGGTAGTGTAAATGCTAATCTAAATGTTATCTAAGCAATCAAATTAAAAGGTAGTGTAAATGCTAGTGTAAATATTATCTAAGCAATCAAATAGGCGTAAAATCATCTTATTCCTAACATACACATTTGCTTAACTATAAGCTCACACAGCACTGCAGGCATGAGAGTAATGGAACTGATTTTCCCCGTTTCTTCAGAGGTCAGAGGTCACTCTCAGGGTGAGTGGGGTCAGTGTGTGCAGTGGGATAGATTACTAAGGCTCTCTACATTCAAACTATCACTGATTCTACTTGCTGCTCTCCAATAGCACAGGACTCTCTCAAATGCATTAATCCAAAACCTGCCGTGGTGAGACAGGATTTAAGTGTATTAGATGTTACTCATTTCTCTTTATTACTCTTTAGGACCAAGAAAAATCACTCAGAATGTGCAAGACCAGTACAAAATGCAATTGCTTTGTAGAAGGGAATGTAAAGGATAGGTTCAGTTTATAGAGATTCTTGTGCCTTAAATGTTGTGCTGTACATGTAAGTATGTCACTGTGTTTTGGAACAGAGCTAACATGATCTATAGTGCTTTGTTTCAGAAGAATGACCATAATATGTACTCTAGAATTTTTAAACATTCTTTGAAGGACAGTTTTCCCCAGCGAAGTTCCCAATTCTCCTCTGACCTGCTCCAGTTTTCCTGCAGCGCTGGGATACGGTCCGTCCAGCCCGTTATCAAGTGAAGGCTGCTGTGTCAGAGCTCCTCCTGAGTCCCTGAACATGGCCTCCTTCTCCAAAAAACTGTCCCTCCTAGAGATGGGTAAAGCCATAGTAGCTCTGAAGAAAGAATAAAAAAAAAGAAAGAACTCAGTCAATATCAACAAAATCCATCTTTGTACTGCCATAGTGGCACACAAGCTGCATCTAAAGTAGCATTTGGGTGTATTTACACACCTAATGTTTAATGCAGCTCAGAGGTGGCATGAATGAATTTATGTTGTAATTACAATGACCTAAATAATGCTGCAAGAATGCTTTAAAATGTTGAATATAGAAATATTAAATGATTAAAAACTTTAAATATGAAAACAAAACCACATCATTGAATCATTTATTTAAATGATTTGTTCAAAATCGCCAATTCATTCAGTGACAAAACACCACTGTGTGTTTCACAAAGCTTACTGACATTTTATTTATTGCACTTTTGTATTAAAAAAAAATTGCACTGTGCTGATATTTGGGGAAAGAGGGGGAAATTTTTTTTTTTTAACAACCTATAATTATAACATGTTATAAATGTACACAGTTTAAAAAAAATCTAAACATCCTTAAGGTACTAGAAGCAAAATTGCAG
>NW_015507158.1:111379-112050 GCF_001515645.1 Sinocyclocheilus grahami
GTGAGGCCGAGAGGGGGATCTCGACGACTGGGCATCCCAGGATCTTCATATACTCCGCCCAGGCTTGCGCCCTAGAGAGGTCACTCCAGTATCGCTTCTCCAGTGAAAACACAACACGGGAGACAGCAGTTACGAGTTATAAGCCCAGTGCAGATTGGCGTAAGCTCGGGTGCTACGGGTTGTCTCCGAAGGTGGGAGGGATCATCGGGTCCCACTGGTCAGCTAATGCCCGCCTTAAGCTGGGCAGCCCCCAGTCAGTAAGTTTCTGACCCGCCATAGTCTGTCTGCTTCAATGGGTGCTTGGAGCTTAGGGAAAAGACCGAAAAGCAGACTGCCAAACTTGCACCAGGCAAAATAAGAAGGAAAAAAAACTAACAGCCAGCCCAGCGGATGGCAAGCTGGAATGTCAGAACCATGTGCCCTGGACACTGGACGAACTACAACAAGTTGATGACGCCAGGAAGACAGCCATCATCAACCATGAGCTGAAACGACTGGACATCGACATTGCTGCTCTACAGGAGACCAGACTCCCTTCCAACGGCAGCCTCAGAGAACAGGACTACATGTTCTTCTGGCAGGGAAAGGAGTCTGAGGAGCCTCGAATACACGGCATTGGATTTGCAGTGAGGAGCTCCATGCTGTCCTCAATTAAGCCGCCTTTTGGAGGT
>NW_015507158.1:118186-122603 GCF_001515645.1 Sinocyclocheilus grahami
TAAATGATTTTAGCAAATGGCTGCAATATAACAAAGAGTGAAAAATTTAAGGGGGTCTGAATACTTTCCGTACCCACTGTATATACACTAGTGATAGTAATGCCACATAAACATAAAACATTCAATTCCCCCTCCTCAAGTTGCTATGTCATCCATATTTTTGGCTTCTTTTTCTGATTCTGTGCAAACCAGTGTAAAATACGACTACAAACCCTTCCTCCGTGATGTGTGATGACATGTTGTCAAGAATCAACTCTTCATGTGAGTGTGCTTATTCTGCATGACCATATTTTAGATCCCTTAATCCACCCCATACCTAAACTTAACAACTACCTTACTAACTATTAATAAGCAGCAAATTAGGAGTTTATTGAGTGAAAACTCATAGTTAATAGTGAACATGCGTTTCCTATTAAAAAAAAAAAAAAAACTCAAAACCGAACAGCCTTACATTCACTGAATTACAGTATTTTGTAATACTGTATATTGTAATGAAAGTCTGATCATAATAATAATAATAATAATAATAATAATAATAATAATAATAATACATTGTAAATAAAAAAAAAACAGAAATAAGATTTTTATTTTTTACAAAAAGTAAAAAGTGGGGAGAACCAAAAGACTGTTTTATTTATTTCTCAAAATATTTCCCTTTTTTTGCAATATAATATTATGATCGTTATTATTATAAAATTTACAATATATTATATTACAATATATTATACTATTATACAATTTACAATATATTATTATTATTAAAGAGTAAAAAAAAAAAAACCTTCATGAGATTTTTTAAAGTAATAAACGGGGAAAACAAAAGTTTATTTTATTTATTTCTCTAATTGTTAATTTTTGTACACTTCTAACCAGTTCCTCCTAGATATCAGTAACAGAAAATGTTGTATTGGTTGACCACTAGTGCAGTTTTTGTGTGTGTTTGTACCTGAGGGCTTGTCCTGGTTGCAGTTCAGGAGAGTGGGATCTGCTTTGTGCTTCAACAGCTGGCTCACGATGTGGGTCTGTAGGGACACAAACACACGCACACACATCTTGAGAGGAACTCAAAGAGAATACTAAAAGATGTAGGTCACATCTTAAAGACGTCTGCATCCATCAGCTCTGAGTCTAATCTACAACATCGGCTGCCAGATCAACTCCGCTCCTGCCTCCAGCACCAAGCATATGCTAACACCTCACATTCACACAGCCTGCACACAGATGCACACATATTTATCTACATTTGTTTACTTGTTTTTTTAATTCTGTTAGTGTGCATCTGCTTGCTTTACACACACACACAGGCACTATATCACTGTGTTTCAGTCTGGAGTTGTGCAGCAGAAGTGTGTGTGACTGTGTGTGCATACTATGTATGACGTGAAAGCATGTTTTGATGTATTATGTATGTGTGTGTGTGTCCAAAATTAACTCAAAACAGCTTTAGGGAGTAAATACAACAGAATAACTTGCCAGATGGCTGACTTCATTAGAAATGGCAATATTACAAGGTTAAAGATGAAGTGTGTAATTTAATGTTAAATATGTATCTCTGCTTACAGACATAACTATAACTTTTGAGTAGTTTATAAGTTTCAGAAATTTTAGCAAAGACTACTGGGTTCTTTAATTATAGCTAGGATTTTTATTTATTCATTTATGTATGTATGTATGTATGTATGTATGTATGTGTTTGTTTGGGATATGTTGATTCATCCATTCAATCAATTTTACAGGTTTAATTTGTATAATTATTTAATTATTTAACTATTAAGGGTTTAATTTGTATTAATTCGCTCATTAATTCTATCTATCTATCTATCTATCTATCTGTCTATCTATCTGTCTGTCTGTCTGTCTGTCTGTCTGTCTGTCTGTCTGTCTGTCTGTCTGTCTGTCTGTCTGTCTGTCTATCCACCCATGAAAAAATATAAAAATATAAAAGTGAAATTTCAAGAAGCAAACCTGGGTTGCTTTTAATCTATCTATCTATCCATCCATCCATCCATCTATCGATCCATCCATCCACCCATCTATCCATCCATATCTAACTATCTATCTATCCATCCATCTATCCATATCTAACTATCTATGCATCCATATACGTATCTATCTATCTATCTATCTATCCACCCATGAAAAAGGAATAAAATATAAAAGTGAAATTTCAAGAAGCAAACCTGGGTTGCTTTTAACCTATCTATCCATCCATATCGAACTATCTATCCATCCATCTATCCATATCTAACTATCTATGCATCCATATACGTATCTATCCATCTATCTATCCATCCATCTATCGATCCATCCATCCACCCATGAACAAGGAATAAAATATAAAAGTGAAATTTCAAGAAACAAACCTGGGTTGCTTTTAAGTTCATCTTTTGTGAAGCTCTTCATGGCTAAAGTTCATATCAGAGAGAGAAAAAAACAACAACAACTGCAGTCTGAAAACTCCTGACATGCATGAAAGTGTGAGTGAAACTGTGCTGCATGAGAGGCAGAAAAGCCTGAAGATCAGGACAAACAGTCAATCACACATGCTTTGCCAGCTTTTATTTAGTCTGTTTCTCATAATATAATCAAAGGTGTTACTTCAACAGTGTGTAATTGTCTCGCAGGGGCAAAAAAAATCCGCTTTTGTTTAAAAACAGGTCGCCCACCATAGCGGCTGGTACATATCACAAATTTACTAACCACTGCCAAATAAATGTGCATTTGATAGGTGGTGGGTGTAATACTGTATTCCCACCCTGTTTACAGTGCTCTCCGGTGTTTACTGCATGTACTGTACAATGTTTCCAGCTGTTCAGATGGTGTACGCCGATGCTCAATCTGAAGTGAAACTCTGTGACTGCAGCATGGCAGTTCTGCTGAGTCACACAACCATCTGCAGTGCTAATGACTGACTCAATGTGTCTGTCTGTCTGTGTCTGTGTTTGAGAAAGATTCTGCCCTGCCGCAATGAATTATAGATGTGGGCAGAGAAAACATCTCTCTAAGTGTGATAATATGATAATATCATTGTACAGTTTGAAGTACCTTGAGAATATGGAATGATATACTGAAGACAGGAACCATTCAGTACCATGATATTGCATTTTTGATTACTATAATGTCATATCTACCACAGCCACAGGAGTTTTTGTAACTGCCAGCAATATAGTAGAAGAGTATTGTCTTGCACTCTCTCTCTTGATTCTCTAGAGGTCCTGTAGAGGAAAAGGTGGTTTTACCAAACTAAACTAAATTTTCAGTCCCCTAACAGTAACTGATCACAATAATAAATACTGTAATCTGCCACCAAAATAACACGTCACAGATTTTGCTTTCAATACAGTTCAAAAGTTTAGGGTGACTATGTTTTTTTTTAGTCTCTTGTGCTCAACAAAGCCATGTTAATTTAATCAAAAATACTGTAAAAACTGTAAAGTTAGACACACATTTTATTTTATTCCTTCTTTTATTACTTCTCATTGCATTTCCCAAAGAAACTTTGCATTCACATCATGTGAATGGAAAAAAATATATATTTTTTCTGCTTTTGTGAGTGAATGCACTTGGTGGAACGCAGTACTTATGTGAGAGAACACAAAATAATTACAATATAGTTTTGTTTTTTTTTCCTTCCGCCTCATATTTTTATATAGCACCATGTCCTATTAGGGCTCTGAAGTTTTGGCCCCAGCACCAACACCATGTTAGTAGAAAATGGATAATGAAAAGAAAAACTAAACCATACACTGGGCTGCAAATGCAACAACTAAAAACCTGAACCTCAGAAAAGAAAGAGGGGAGGAAAAAAGAAAAAAGGAAAGGTGTGTATGTAGGCAAGAGTATCCTGAGGGACAAAAAGAACAAAGGAGAAGAAAGAAGGAATATTCTCTTCATCAGCAACCATGTCAGCAGGTTCATCCTTTCCTCTAGAAATCAATCTCCTCTAGTGCAAGTGCTGTTATTCAACTCATATAAAACACATTAGAACTTCATATGATCCTCAAAGCTAGAGTCAATCTGGCTGAGAATTGGTAAGATCAATGCAATGATGAAGCGCCATTAATCAGAAACAGGAAGGGAGCATGAATTAATGAACTGGATTTGGTCTACGATAACTCTAATATCAATACATTCCACTGACCGTGAACAGCAATCTGATAAAATGGCTAAACTCAAAGACAAATGAAATGTAGCATATTACACTCATGCAAATTCAAATTAGCCCTAACATTTGTTTTGTCCAGGTCAGCAGTCTTTTTGATGGCAAGTGCTACAGAAGTAAACAAAACAAACAAATAAATAAATAAATGATTTTTATTGTATACATTTGTTTATTTGTATAGCACTTCAAAATAATATGATATGAATTTATTTATTCTATTAAAATAAAACTTTTATTTTAACACTATGGATTAAC